>NC_056728.1:237913644-238213644 GCF_019279795.1 Protopterus annectens | reverse complement strand
GCAAGGATTCCAAAGACAACACTAAAGCTTTTGTCAGCATTGTTCATAATTTACAGGGGAAATCTCAGATCAGGTCACAGTTAATGTAAATGGTCACATTACCAATTCCTTGTCAGACAGTTTGAATGTGGATTTCACCACCCTGTCATTACACAAAGGCCACATTTCTAGACCTGAAGATTGTAAAACCTGATGATTCACAGACACTCTAGTTAAAGCATCTCTATAACAAAGTGCACACCACAGTGGCAATAGTACTAGACAGTGTCCCTGGCTATGTCATACACAAGCTGACATATGAAGTCACCACTCACCTAAATGCTCTGTCCAGATGCAGCCTCTATACAGGTTACATACTTGTGGAATGACACACGGTAATGGTGTTCACAGTCCACAAGGGTTGAGCTACAATGTCTTCTTCTTCTTCTCCTTTCGGATGCTCCCATTAGAGGTTGCCACAGTACATTTCTTCCTGCCCTCTGCATCTTGTGCTGTCACACCATCCACCTGCATGTCTTCTCTCACCACAGCCATAAACCTCATCTTAGGCATTTCTCTTTTCCTGTTACCTGGCGGCTTCATCCTTAGCCTCTATTTCACAATATACTCTGCATCCCTCCTCAGCACATGTACAAACCAACTTAATCCTGCCTATCTGGCTTGGTCTACTAACCTTCAAACCTGGCCTGACCCTCTAATATACTTATTCTTAAACCTGTCCACCCTTGTCACACCCAGTGCAAATGTTAACATAAATTGATTAAGGATAGAACTACAACAGGTCCTGGAAACTCTCACCCTATAAGCCAGACAAATGTTATCTGGAAGGCTATGGAGCACAGCATTATGGAACTTATTAACAGAGACATTATGAACCTGCAAACACTGCACTATTCCCACTTAGGTTCTCCAAAGGCCAGATCATGGCTCCTACACCTAGTAGACTTCAAGCCAGTCAACAAGGCTATAGGTGAGGGAGGGGAGGTGAATACAGGCAAGCTATAGCTCACCAGCAATTCATAGCCATCCCACATACTGGTATTATACATAACTTCAACAGACTGTCCATAAATGATTGTTAGATGATGGCTTGACAACTGACGCACAGATGTAGGACACACAGTAACATTTGCAGCCTCCATGTACTATTCTATGCCAGTAACAAGTGGTATTCACCTGCACTTAGCCCTGGGACCACTCCTGTTTGGCATATAGCTTTCTTAGGTACAAGTAAACACAGTAGGGATATGTCTGCCCACGTTTGATGACAATGCATACTGTGGGTTTTACTTTATTCTCCAGATGACACACACATCCTCCAAAAGGGTATCATACAGACAGATACCTGGTGTCAAACTCATGCTGTAAAGCAATAAGCCAAAGAAAGCATAGTTATCCACTTTTAGAAAACAAAGTATCCCCAGAGTACCACATAGGTAGTAGCCCCCAAAATGTGGAACAGGTACTAATGTATACATAGAGCCATGTGTTAAGTCACCTCTCCTTTGATAATCACATTACCAAAGGGTTTTGGAAATCCCTCTGTGGAGCACATAAGCAATAAAGGGTTTGCTTGCAGATCCACAGAGGTTGTTGCACACCTATAATGATTAGTCATCTTTGCCAGACTTTTCTTGCTTTGGAACAGGTTTCAAATATACCTCAAGCATAAACCCTCACTCACAAGAAACCGTGATGAGTGGATGTGAAACAGAAGACGTAGCTCAGGGCTCACTGCAGTGGCTAAGCTTGTCACAAGCATACAGAAGTGACCTAAGGTCTGTAAAGTGCCAGCACGCTCTGGCAAAGATAACACATGCATTCATGGAGAAAGCAGAGTACCCACCTATGAAATACTTGAGGTCACATGTATGTATATGGATTTGCCCCACAGCTACCTTACATGTGTAATGCACATACAGTTGTCATTGTGATATGCCATACACTAGAAAAATCAAAACCCACTTACTATTGGTCAACGGTGTCACACACACACACACACACACACACACACACACACAGTCAGCAAGTGCAAGATTCAAACTCTTTTCTAATTACATTACAATACTACAACAGTATGCATTTACACGATGCGCTATTCACATTACTGGAATTTTACCTTTCCACAGGTATATTTCTAGGATGGTAACATCATGAGATTTGACAAAGATGGGTATACCACTTTTAAGGGGTGTGAGTAGTCTCCAAAAAGGTTGCTCTCTCCCCAGTGAGAGACAGACACACACACACAGTTGGCAAGTGCAGTGTTCTTAATGCAAACTAAGTACGTCTTTACACTTCAGCAAGCAATATGGAGTTACAGGGTGCAATACAGACATTACTTGCTGACAGTTTGCCCAAAGGTTTTTTTCACATTTGCTAACCTCAGCAGGCTTATCATACCAGGTGTATTGTGAGTGTATTGTATGCATAGGCCATGACCATATCATATATGGGCTGATGCACCACATGCTGGCACACACAGGGTCAAACCAGTGGCTAAGCTTTGTCAACCCAATACTGGACAATACAGTCAGGAGGAGTAGGGTCATACAACCACAACACCAACTGTCTCACATAGACCTACAATATAAGCATCAGCAAAACACACACATAAATACACATTACCATACTCAGAGAATACAAATATTAATCTGAAAAAGAGAGAGTGTCCTCCTAAGCAGACAAGCAAGCAACATGCACCTCCAAGCACACACCAGAAAACACATAATACTCCAAAGCAGTGTGCCTCACTATAGGCCCTAAGGCAAAACAACATACCCAACACACTAATAATAGGTGACTTCATAGTCAGGCAATCAGATGTTCCACTCACTCGGCTGGACAAGGGGAAGGTTACTGTCAGTTGTCTGTCAGGTGCTATGATCCGCCACATAACATAAGCACTTACATCACTCCAGAACAGGTACATATATGACGTGTTCTGTGTACATGTCAGTGTGAATGATCAGAGACATACCTCCCAGGACAACATGACAAGTGATATATAGTAGCTGTATGATCATGTAGCCCAGGCTGGTATGACCCTGACCTTGAGTAGCATCTTACCTTCACCTACATGATACTGCAATATAACAGAAAGACGATAAACTTCAACAATTGGCTGAGCTTCTGGTGTCATTCAAAGGGGATCCAGTCTCTGTCTGCCTGTGATGACATGATAGACAAGCTGTGTTGCTTCGCTACAGATGGTTTGCACCTGTCGCCCCTATGCTTCTGAATACTGGCCAAGGCTCTTGTTGTCCCCATATTACCTTTTTTAGGCAAGGCTCAAAGGTTCATAGGTTCAAAGGTAGGTACTAGGCTATCTGCCCAAGGGCATTTATAAGACTAGCCATAATGTGTTGGCTTTTGCCTCCCTTTTAAATTAGTTTCCTGGGCCTCTGTCTAACAGGGCTACTGAAGTGATCCCAGGGGTAAATTTACAATTTCCAATCCACTCGTCAAGATTCCTCTTGAAGAGAGTCAGTGAGGGGCTCTGCCTAACATCAACTGGGATTCTATTCCAGAGTGTGGGAAGTCTCTGGGACAGGAATCTATCCCTCCAGTACGTCCTGTTTATTGCTGTGCTAAGGTTTAATTCACTGGAGCATGTGGCTCTAAGAGATTTGGTTTTCTTGAGGTGGAGCATGTCCATTAATTCCAGTTTGGACATGACCTTATACGTCAGGCATAGATCACCTCTGACAGGCAGTAAGCAACCGAGTAGAGCTGGAGTTTCCTTAGTCGAGCTGCATAGGGCATCTCTTTGAGGCCCATGATCCACTTGGTGAGGTACTTCTGTGGCCTTACCAGTTGTCGTATGTGCCGATTAAGGTACATACCTAATGGGGCATTGTACTCTATTATGGGCCTAATGAGTGATGAGTAGAGGGGCACAATGACCTCTCTTGATCTAGAGGTGAACCCTTTCATGATTAGGTGGGCTACATAGAAGGAATTTCTAAACACTTTGGCAATGTGATTATCAAAGGAGAGTCTACTGTCCGCCTGTGTCCCAAGGTCTCTTATCACACTTTCAGTGTTAAGTATGCTACCGCCTATGTTGTAGTTCATGGGTACACAGTTTTTACCAAAGGGGATGACAATGCACTTTTTGGCATTGAGCTTGAGGCCATGGCTTTGACACCAGGCATCTGTCTCAGAGAGGCCCTTTTTTAGGATGTCCACATCGTTAGTAGTTTCGATTATGGCTCCTAGTTTGCATTCATCTGTGAACTTCATTAGCCTGTACTTCAGGGAAGTAGATAGCAAACAGGACTGGACACAGGACTGAACCCTGTGGTACTCCACTTGTCACTGGTCTGAAGTCGGACTTGGAGTCTGCTATTTTCACAGTGTGGGTTCTGTCAGTGAGCCAGTTGGCAACCCATCTTGTGACATAGGGATTTATACCTAGTTTAGTGAGTTTATCTATAATTCCAGAGTGGGGGATGGTGTTGAAAGCCTTGGCAAGATCTAGATTGGCTGTGTGAACCACCTTACCCTTGTCTACGGCTTTGTTGACTGCTTCAAAGAAGTCTATCAGGTTTAGGAGACATGATCTGCCTTTTACAAACCCCAAATGGTTGTGGTCCAGAGTTTGGAGATTACCAATGTCTTTTTGATTATAAGTTCCATGATGATACATTCCATGGCCTTGCAGACCAGGCTCATCAGGCTAATGGGGTGCTAGTTCCCAGGGTCAGTGGTGGCTCCTCCCTTGTCTAGTGGGATAACTGTCGCTGTGCACCATTCAGCAGGCACAAAGCCTGAGTTGAGGCTATGATTGAACATGGTACGTAGGTGTGGTGCCAGTTCATTCTGTAGTTCGTGTAGAATGCAGTCTGGGATGTTATCTGGTCCCATGGATGCTGTATTCCTGGCTTTGCAGAGTGGTTTTTACCTGTGCAGCCATGATGACAGCAACTTTGCATTCTTCCGGTATAGAGATGGGCTTTTTCATGGGTGAGAGGGGGGTAAAGTTAGCACTGATCCTATCTGCCAGGATGTTGGCAATATCAGTTAGGTCTGTATATTTAGTGCCATTGTGCTGTAACTCAGAGCAGATCTAAGCGTTGCTATTGAGATGCTTGACATAGGTATAGAATGCTTTGTGGCTGTCTTTAGAATCAGTGGCAATTTTGTTTTCGTAACTAGCTTTGGAGGATTTTATCAGGGATCGCAGTTTCTTACTGAGGCTGACCAGGGAGCTCCTCCACTCATGGAATTTTAACCTCTTTTGCAACAGTTTCTTCCTTCTGTTGTGCAGTTTGTTAATGGCAGGGGACCACCAGATTGGCTTCCTTTTCTTGAAGGATAGCGTCTTGATTCTGTTTGTGATAGCACAATGCATGCACTCACGTAAGTGCTTATAAAGTGCAATTGTGAAGGATTCAGTAGTTGTAACTGTATTGTCCATCTGCATGGGTGTCCTGAAATTCACCCCTTCTGTCTTAAGAAGCATGAAGTTGGCTTTGGAGAAATGTTTTAACATGGTTTCTTTAATGGGGGGTGGGGCCAGAATGTGGATATGTAGGGTAATTAGCTTATGGTCAGATGGGACCAATGAGGCGTTGACTTCAGGTGTGGAACACAGGTCACTCAGGACAAACCAAACCCCATAACCAACACAAATAACCACAAAGTGAGCTAAATGCTACTCATTGCCAGAAGTCTCAGCCTCCAGATGCACACACTCAAGGCACTTCTCAGTATGGAGAATGTTGATATCTGTGCAGTAACAGAAACTTAGTTCAAGGCTCCAGAGAGCACACCAGCACTACCAGGATACTACTCATTCCATACCTTCCAGCATCAGAACCTGGATCATAGCACATAGGGTGGGGATGTATCCATATTCATCAAGGATAGCTACACCTCTCTCTACATGCTCTGTACAGGATATGTACCCATAGAATGTTGCACAGCAACGCTCTTCCCACTCCACAGGGGTGGGGCCACAAAAGACCCTTGGCATTCACACTCTATGAGCCTGACAAGTCTGATCTGCAAGGCAATGGAGCCAATCATAATGGAAGTCAACAATAAAGACATTGGGCACATTCACACAGTTGAGCACACCCAGTTTGGCTTCATTAAATGCAGATCACACCTCCTGAACTGGGTGGATTTCATTGAGACAGTTACCCAGGCTACAGATGATTGAAATGAGCTCCACACAGCCTACCTATACCTCGCTAAGGCCTTTTACACCATTCCCCAGTCAGGTATCATAGATGAACTCACCAACCTGGGCATGAGTCCATACATCACAAGATGGATTGCAAACTGGCTCACAGATAGATCCCACAAATTAAGAGTTGATGGCTACATGTCAGACTCTACACTGGTAACAACTGGTGTCCCCCAGGGTTCAGTCCTGGGGTCCCCCCTGTTTGGTATAGACTTCTCAAAAGTACATGCCAACACAGGAGGGTTGTGGTTGACTAAGTTTGCTGGGAACTGTAAAGTGTTTGCCATAATAGATTCCCCAGATGACACAAATATTCTCCAGAAGGGACTCTATGAGACAGATGTGTGGTGTCAGAATCATGGCCTCAAGCTCAATGTGAAATAATGCATAGTAATCCCCTTTGGTGAAAACAAAGTACCCACAAACTACCACATAGGTGTTACCCCCTAAAAACTGACAAGGTAATAAGGGATCTGTGGACACAGGTAGATAGTCATCTTTCCTTTGACAACCATGTTGCCAAAGTGATTAGGAAATCCTATGTGGCCCACCTACTCAACAAAGGGTTTGCATCAGGATCAAAAGAGGTAGTGGTGGCCCTATACTCTAAAGTTATCAGACCCATCATTGAGTACAATGCACCATTTTGGATGTACTTGACTAAGTATATCCATCAGCTGTAGGGACCACAGAGGTACCTCACCAAGAGGATTACTGACCTTAAACAGTTGTGTTATGCAACACAACTGGTAAAACTAAATCTATTCTCCATTGCGTACTGCCTACTCAGAAGCACACTCTGCCTAACATACAGAGCCATGTCCAACACATAACTGTTGAACATGCTCCATCTATGGATAACAAAACTGAGTCGCACTACACACTCCAGGGATATGAACCTCATCACAACAATGAATTAAACATGCTGGTGGGATAGAGTACCTTCCCAGACATTTGCCTTACTGTGGAACAGAGTCCCAATGTACATCAGACAGAGCCCCCTGCTGACACTCTTCAATAAGAACCTTGATGAGTGGATGAGAAACATACAATTTACGCCAGGCATCACATCAGCAGCCCCACTAGAAAGGGGCTTAGGGTACTAACTATTAGAACTAGGGCTTAGGAGACTACCCAATGGGGTGGTGAAAGCTGCACAACTTGCCTAGGCTAATATATGCCTTCGTGAAGATAGTCTACTACATACCTATGAACCTATGTGACAGGTGCATGTCTACAGATAGTAGATGTGTACTTCATTGTACAGTCATGTTGTATAGTAGGCACATGGACCACATACACTGTAATGCTTACAGAACTGGTGGCTGTTATGTACAGTGGGTGAGATGTGCACCTCTTTTGTCTTTTGTGCCATTGGGATGTGTACTGGGTGGGACAGTCCTGGATGGCTCCTTGTCATGGTCACCCTCTTACACACATCTCTGCCCATCCATCTTTGGCTTATTATACCGTGTTCCCCCTACGTATATATAGGTACATAGGTGGGTAATAGGCTATCTGCCTGAAGGCATCTATTAGTATGGCCAGAGTGTGCAGCTATCACCACACATGGAGTTAGTTCCCTAGGCCTCTGTGTAGTAGAGCTGATGAAGTGATCCATGGTGTGACAGTTCAGTTTCACATACACTCATCAAGGCTCCTCTGGACGAGTGTCAGTGAGGGACTCAGCTTAATGTAGGTTGGGAGCCTGTTCCAAAGCAAGGAAAGTCTGTGAGTTAGTAATGTATCCCTCAAACATGTTCTATTTATTGTTGTGATGATGATATCCCTAGAGCATGTGGCACAGTGAGCTTGGGTTTACTTCAGATAGAGCATGTACATCAGTTCTGCATTGGACATGGACCTGTCTGTTGGGCAGAGATCGCCTGAGTAGACAGTATGCAACAGAGTACAGATTGAGTTAACTTCAGTCTTGTTGCATGGGGCAACTGTTTGAGGCCAGTAATTCTCTTGTTGAGGTACTTCAGTGGTCTTTTAAGCTGCTGAAGGTGCCTAGTCAGATTAATCGCAAGTGTGCCGTGATACTCTCTGATGGGTTTGATGACTGATGAGTAGAGGGAACCTCCTTTGACCTAAATGCAAAAACCTTGGCAATTTGTGGGAACACATAGCATGATTTTCTAACCACTTTGTGAATGTGTTTCTTGAAGTAGAGATGACTATCCATAATGTGTCCATAGATCCCTTATTATTACCTCCATATTTAGCACCTATGTGGTATTTGTATGACTGTAGCTCAAGGCCATAATTCTTGACACCACATCTGTCTGACTGAGACCCTTTTTAAGGATGTCTCTGTTGTCCCAAACATCGATTATGACAACCTTTTTGAAGTCATCCACAAACTTTGCTAAACATAGCCCTCATGTGTTTGACTGTATTTCTGAAAAGTATACACCAGACAGGAGGGGTCCCAGGACTGAGCCATGGGGGACAGCAATTGTTACCAGATTACAGTCCAACAGGGAGACCACAGTTCTTACCTTGTGGGATCTATCTGTGTCCCAGATGGCAATCCATCAGATGACATACGTGTTTATGCACAGGTTGTTGATTTTGTGGATGCGACATGTGTGTGAGATGTTGGAAAAGGACTTTTCAAGGTCTATGTAGGCCATGTGTGGCTCATTTCAATGGTGTATGTCCTGGGTAACTGCCTTGAAAACTGTCTAGCAGGTTTAGGAAACCATGATCTGCCCCTGACGAAACCAAAATGGGTAGGGTAGGGTGTTTGTAGGCTCCCAATAGCTCTGTTTATGAGTTCCATAATGATGGACTCCATGGCCTTGCAGATCAGGCTTATTAGGCTTATATGACTATAGTTCTCATGGTCTATTGTGCACCAACACTTGTGCAGTGTGTCAAACATTACTGTAACCCATTCAACAGTTTCATATCCTGTACAAAGGGTGAGTCTCAAAAGACTGTTCAGGTGCAGGGTCTGTTTGCTTTGGAGTTCACATATGACACAGCCAGGGAAACCATGTCATCCCATAGACGCTGCGTTTTTAGGTTTGGATAGAGCTGTTTAACCATTGTATATGTGATTTCTGTGTTTTCACAATCTCCAGGTATGGTAATGAGCCATTTTGTCAGTGAGAGGAGGGTAAATATGTATGAACCTGTCTGACAAGTTGTTGGCAATGTCAGTCATGTACATGTATTCATTTACACTTTGCACTGACTCAGAACATATATGAGTTTACTTTGATATTTATGACATAGTGAAAGAAAGCTTCATGGTTCTCTATGGACTCTATGGCAATATTTTTGCCAGAACATGGCTTGGATAATGTTAGGAGTGATTGCTTCTTGATGATACTGATTGGAGATTTATTGATCTTCTTTGCATTTTCCCTTTCTTTGAACAACTTAAGTACTTGAAGTACATAGTTTGATTATGACAGGGGTCCAATATATTATATGGGTCTGTTTTCATATCACTGTGTGCGCAAGACAGTATTGGTGAATTGTGACAAGTGTCTGGAGTAAGAACTGCAACTGCCAGATATGTGTGGCCCACTGCTGTACTCAGACATGGCCTAAGTGTGTGAGGATGCCCAGTATGACCTTTCCGTATGTTGTTGACTGACATTTGCTAAATTTGTTTAAGTGTGTGAGCATGTCCACTATGGGCATATATACTATATGTGTGTGAAAAATCAAGTTGTTTTTTACTTCAGGGCTCATCTTTGTGTTGTACATTGACAGGAAGCACGCTGTGCCTGCAGGGCTTCCATGAGTCAATTTGCATAGACTTATCAACATTTCTACATACAGGGGGGACAGCTATTATTTGTACATTTCTACCCAGGGGGCACACCTGATTGTTACTGTGGGTGTACATAGGATGAGGGGTACACCTGACACTTATACACATTTACTAGGCCTGCACTGTTATGTCAGGTACTCCATTTCAGTCTGTACTGTTGCCTGTCATACTGGCTTGAGGCATACCACTGTACAACAGACCTTAGCTTCCAATTACATGCATATTCGTTTGTGACTTCATAGCCTACCCAACCCACATCCCACTGCCTGGCCTGCTGTTATCTGTCTGCATAGGCCTGGGGGAGGTTACTCATATTCCTCTTCAGAGGACATGATACAGCATTTGTTTGTGTTTGCGTTTGTGTACAATTGTCCTGCTGGTTGTGACTGTTAGGTATGTGACCCCCCCCCCCAATGGCATGTGTGAGTGACTTAAGCTGTGTCTGTGCCAGTGAAATGCTGTCATGGCTTAGTGGTTCAGTACTGTGACTATAGTGCACAGTATCCTGAGTTCGAGCCCTGTCACTGCTTTTTATTTTCCTGCTGGGCAGACCTGACTGGTTAAGGAACAGTAAAACAGGAGTAAGCATGTTTACCCAACTTTGCTTGACTTTGCAAGACTTTGCCCAACATTGCCTGACTTTGCCAAACATTGTCCAACTTTGCCCAACATTGCCCGACATTGTGCTGGTTAGTGCAGTGCGCAGCTACACGCAATTGTATTTAAATATGCTCAATACTGGTAAAATTTGCTTAGCAGTGCTTTATATTGCTTAGAATAGGGACTCATGCCTCAGGTGGTGCTGCAGGGCTGCCTATGTCGGATGCACATATTACAGTCCCTATACATGTTTGAAAACAGGTAGTGTCAAGTTTGGCATCACTTTTATTGTATGTGCGAGTCAGAGAGAGGTGTAATTTCCAGGGTTCCTACTGAGTTGCCTCTTTGCCAAGGCCAGGGCATACTGGGCACTCCTCCTTCTGCCTACTGAGGCAGGCTCAGGTTGTTCCTCCTCCAAGTCACGCTGTGCCTGTGCAGGCCTTGGCAATGGTGCGGGGCTGTTTGGTCCTGCCCCATGTTGTTCCTGCTGCAGCTGTTTCCGCAGGATCATATTGTGTAGCATGGCACATACCATGACAATTTGGGTACATGTAGTTGGTGAGTACTGCAAGGCTCCACCAGATGTATCCAGGCACCAGAATCATGACTTGAGCATCCCAAACACACGCTCAATTATGTTTCTTGTTTGTGCGTGTGCCTCATTATGGAGTTCTTGTTCGGGTGTGTGTGCATTTCTGATGGGTGTCATCAGCCACGGCTCCAGTGCGTATCCAGCATCCCCCACTAGGTGACCATTAGGGATGTCCCCATTGGCAAATCTCTGCGTCAGATGCCAGATGTGGGAATCGTGATAACTTCCAGGGCAGCCAGCACACACATTCATTATTCTGCCCTGGGCATCGCACATGACCTGGCAGTTGATGGAGGGGAAGCCCTTGCGGTTGATGTAGACCCTACCCCACTCACTGGCTGGTGCTTTGATGTGTATGAGTGTGCAGTCTATTGCACCCACTACCTCAGGGTATTCTGCTATTTGGTGGAAAAGATGCATATTGCTGGCCAATGCCTCACGGGAATTGGGGAAATATATGTGCTCACCGACATGTGCTGACATGGCATCCGGGAACTGGTGCATTACCCTGGATGCTGATGCCTGTGAAATCCTCATCATATCACCAGTTGGTCTCTGGAAGGTACCTGTAGCTAGTATTCTTAGGCTAACACATACCTTGGTATCTGCTGGGATGGGTTCCCCTCTGTTGGTTCTGTGTATGAGGTGTGGCCAGCATATCTTAACAATTTGCTGCAGGAGGTCTCTGTCCACTCTATAGCACTCCACTATCTCCAGCTCATGTAGCCCCTGGTAGGTTACCCTGGGTCTGTACACTCTTCTCCGTCTCCTCACTGTGGGTTGCTCAGCAGCATTCACAACATCACCACCCTCAGCACCTTGCACATGTTGGTTTATGATAGTAAGAGCAGCCCCTAACATTTTGCCTGACTTTAAAGTTTTTAAGCTTTCCCTCTTTGTATACTGTGGTGTTGCAGAGTTCTTGGGAAAAAACAGGGAAGAATGCTGTTTGCAGAGTTTAAAGTGCTCAGCTGGGCTGGGCTAGTCTGCTGCCAGTGTAATTGGCTGATTCTGATATATTTCACCTGGCAACTCTGTTAGTTTTCCTTGGTTAACTTCCTACTACTTCTTTTCCTTCCTTTTCCCTTTCTCTTTCTGCTTGGAGCAGCGCCGCGCAAACACACGCACAAGCGAGCACACGCTGTGTGCACGTCTGCAAGAAATTTCAGATGTTTCCATGGTGTGCACCTTTGGTTTCTGGTTTTCAAAAAGGACAACTGTAGACATGCCTCTTGCAATCCTGAGAAACTCAGGGCAAACACAAGACACTGTGCTCCAATTAGCTTACAGCCTTTCTGACACACACCCCTCATGATGTTACCTATATTCTACTCTACTACTCACCTACTCCTACACTTACACTCTTGGGACATGGCTCACATGCAGGGGAAAATTAGGATTCACTATCCTTATCCTCATTTGCATAGGATTGCCTACTAATGCATGGTTACATCTCTCACACTGAGCCCCCCCCTCTTAGCAACCACTACTCAGTGGCCATGTTGTCTTCAGCCTGCCATTCACCTGCATGGCAGGATAAGCGTTTTAGTGAAAATGGTTATTTCTGGATTTTTTAAATTATTTTCTTGTTTTTTAAAGAGCCACACATTTGCGGGGCTGTGCTATACTTAAACATCAGAGATCGGGGGGAATTTTAAACATTTAGAAATGCCAATGGCCTTATATTTGGCCATTGGCATGCTTCCTCAACTGTATGCATCCTTTATTTGGAGCTGTCATAGCTCCGTTTAGCTATTTGCAGAACGGTACTCCGTTACCAACGGAATACATTTCTGCAGATAACACTAATCTTCCACAGACAGGTTAGTGTTTCCTGGATTGCAAATTTACCTCATTTGCATAGCTTTCAGCAGCAAATGAGGTAATTTGCATACCATAACACTATCCATGCAAGAGTAGCTTTAGCAGCTCTCGTGCATGCCCCTGCTGGCTGTACCTAGATCGCACGGCAGACATATTGCCTCTGTGAGCTCCTACACTCTTCTTGCACTCTGTGCAAGCTTTTGTAAATCTGGTCCTATATCTATATACATTAATATCATAAAAACAACAGTTAATATCTTTCTTGCACTAGAAAGAGGTCATATATTAATGTAGTTGAATTTTCCATTGTGTAAGGTTTAAGAAAAAAATAAATAAAAAACAGTCCAATGAGTGCCAAAACGGGGTAAATACCTCCCTTCTGAGCAGCAAGAAAGTTAAAATGACTAATAGGCAAAGAGCAGGTAAACCAAATACTGACGCAAACTGTGACAAAAAGTTCAGTGAAACCGTTTTTAAAATCACGGAAACTGCATAAATAAGATGTCTACTAACATTTTTTATCATAAGTTATGCCTACACATACATTATATTTTTTATGTAAGCGCTTTAGATATAATAGAGTGATAAGCTTTTTGTAGGTTAAGAGCTTGATGTATTTTTAATTAGTATCAGTATTTTCAAACTGTTCTGTTGGACAGTTAATGCATTATAGCTAGTTTTTATTATCCTACTATATATTAATGTATATGGATAAGAATATGTATATTTTAATTTGATTTAACTTTTTTATATTTTATATACAATGTTTTGATATGGTTAGGAATGTATTGTACCTTTAAAAAATTTTGTAAGACAGGATTACTTTCCTGCCAAAGTAATGTATTTAAATGGGGGGTGAGCTATGTTGAGTAGATGGGTCTGAAGAAGCCATATCGGTGAAAGCGCTTACCTGCATCTATTGTTTGTGTAATAAAATCGATTTGTTGGAGTATTGGAGTCGTTTCCATATTTATTACACATTGGGTCTATTGGATATATGCTGAACGTTTTGTCACAGTTTGCGTCAGTATTTGGTTTACCTGCCCTTTGCCTATTAGTCATTTTAAGAAAAAAATATTTTAAAATCTTACACATGGCATGGTTTTGGAATTTTTGATGCAAATATGAACAAGGAATATTTGACTCCTAGAGGTGCCAGTGGTAGTTAACTGCAGATGCACCTGGAGGCATCACTCAGATGTAGTGAGTTAATATATTATCATGGACCATTTTTCAAGCTCTTACATACTCCCTAGTTGTAACCTTGAACAACATATTCAGAACTTTAAGTATTTTTTGTAGTGCCTATACCTATGTATTCCATGCACCTAGTACTCTTACTATATTTGATACTTTTGCATTTCTATAATTATTGGCATTTTCTCCATTATTGTCTTTTGTATTTTCTGGTGTTCTGTAATATTTTGTATTTTTGGCATTTTTTTTTTTGTATTTTTTGCATTTTCTGGCATATTGCATGTGGAGGTTTTCTCCCCAGGCCTCTGCTGAAAATAGGCTCCTGTCCCAGTTTGACACTCCTGGTAAAGAAATATAAAATAAGTAAATAAATGAATTAAATATTTATTTATATTGTTATAAATGTCATGTTTTCTAAATAACTCAACAGCCACGTAGCACAGACAGAATTGCTTAGCCTACTTTGAAAGTGCTCAGCTGGATGAACAAAATGCTGCTGACAGTATGCCTGTAACTTGAGTGGTTGCTGATATTCCACAGATGAAAACAAGAACATTTGACAGCCAAAATGTGATCCTTAAGTGTCATCCTGTCACCAAATATCACACCAAGCTCATGCACCTCTGGCAGAAAAGTAAGTTTTTCATCCCAATAAAAAATATCAGGTGACAAAAGAGGAAGGGAAGAGCTCCTGAAGGCAGCATGAACCATCAAAGCTACTGTCTTGGGTTTAAGCCTATTACTGACCGTTCATCATGGATATGTTCAAAATCATATGAAAGAGAAGTAAGGGAAGACACAGACTCCTGAGGGAATGAGAGGTAGAGCTGTGTGTCATCAGCATAACAATGATATTGAATAGCTTTGAAAGGAATAATGTCAGCTAGTGACAGCATGTAAATAGTGAATAATAAATGGCCAATAACTGATTCCTGTGGTAACCCCTGAAACTACCCTCTGGGTATGACCCGATAAGTAAGAAGCAAACCAGTCAAGGACTAATCCAAAAATGCCACAACAATGCTCCAGTTTGTCTAAAAGTAGAGAATGATTCACCAAGTCAAATGCTGAAGAGAGATCAGAAAGGACCAAAACTAAGTAGTAACACTGATCTCTTACAACTAGGAGATAATTTAATAACTCTAGCGATAGCTGACTCGGTGTTGTGTCTAGCCTTAAATCCAGACTGGAATGGTCTGACTATTCATAGTCATCTCCAACTGAAGGTAAAACACTTTATCAAGAACCTTGCTAAGAAAGGGAAAATATGAGGTAAAACCACAGTTACCGATTCCATCAGTATCCAATCCAACCTCTTTAAGCTAACAATAAGAAGGAAATACTCAACTCCTAAGAGAGGAGGTGATGATCTTATGTATCAAAGGTCCAACAGCCATTAGGGATGCCTCCACAAACCTAGAAGGGCATTGATCCAAAGAGCATGTGTTATGCATACTTGAGATAAGAGTGCACAGATCAGTGCTGTCAGGAATGGCAAACTCTGTCCAATTAGAAAATGAAAAAAATATTCCTGGTTACTGACTGAAATACATAAAAAATTTCACAAAGGTAGAAAAGATCTGATACAAACAATTTTGGCTAAGAAACAGCATGCAGCCAGTTCACATTACTCCAATTAAAGGGGATGCTAGGCGTTAAGACATTGTGGGCCAGAAAGGCAATCAACCACTCAAAATAAAGTAGGAGAATGTTTGACAGCCAAGCAACCTATCTAGAAAGATAACAGATATTTGATAACAGTCACATCAATCTTCCAAGGTACTAGTGTGCTGCTACATTTATTATAAAGATGAGTCAAGCCATGGCTCTTGAGGGACAAGTTTGACAAGAACGTATGCAGCGGCAGCCTGATCTAAAGATTGTCTTAATGTATTATAGGTGTCTACATCATCTACATTATCTAGTTCATTGGACAGATTAATAGGGAACAGAATTAAAGCTCTTTGGAGAATCTGCTTGAATATTCCTACAGGAGACCAGACAGACTTCGGGAGAATGTTGATCAGATGAGTTAACAGAAAACTTTATAGTAGAATAATCTGACTAAGACACAGGTTAATTGTTGCATTATTAATAGGAGTGCCATGCTGAAGAAACAAGATCCAAAATATGTTCACTCACAAATTTCTGAACAATAAAAAACACATACATATTACCCTATCTATTGTTAAAGTCACCAACAATTAACCAAAGCAGGTGATTTGAACATAAGTAGGAAGACAATCTGTAAACTCCTATAAAAATTATAAAAATAGTTTATTATTACATAAGAGATGAAAAATAGTAAGACGTTCACAAGAAGGACCCAATCTAAAAAATTGAAATATGTTGCTAGATCCTGACTTAACATGACAGAAATGGATAGTTGTACACCACCCCCAGCTCAATCAGGTCTAGTGAAACAAAAAACAGAATTAATGGTATTAATGGTAAAAGAATAGGGCTATAATAAGCATCTTGCCAGGTTTCAGTGATAATAATTAAGTCATTAGAATGTGTTAGGTTAGACAAAACACTGGATTTATTTCAAACCTACCAGGCATTGAGGTATAAGATCTGGATGAAATCTGCATCTGAATCTGAGAGCCAGATTACATTGGATTGTATATAGAAATCACCTTAGGTGTTCAAGAGCTCTCAATAGATCTTTTGGGATTAGAGCTACATTTCCTAATAAGAACAAGAATATGATTGACAGCTGAGGATTTCACTGATCTAAACTGATGGTGATAATGACAATCCCCAGTGTTTCTCATGCTGATCTCAGAGCTAGCACAGACACTAGATGAAGGCAGTTTAGGATTAACAAAGTGCAAAGAGCCAGTAGTTGTTTACAATAAAAATAGCCATGATTCTAACAGAATAAGAAAATAGCAACAGACTTCTCAATGTTTGCGAAATTAATAAATAAACCACTCACAGAGAAATACAATCTGTCTCTTATAACAGGCATTGTCCCGCAGCCTTTTAAACATGCAGTAATAATACCTTACCCAAAATATTGTAATACAGCCCAAAGAGTTTAGGCCCATTGCAAATGTATGTCTACTAACCAAAATACTAGAAAAAATAGTCGCAAATAAATCTTTGATCCCACAAACAAATCCAGTTTGCTTGCTGATTTGGCTTCTGCAAATGCTCTTGTCTAAACTGGAAAAATCTAAACTTTGAATCAGGATCTGTAAATTAAAGTTGGAACTTCTCTTCTAAACAGAACATTAAAGGCTTCAGTAGAAACTACAATTTCTGACATTAGTATCCTCCATTGTGATGTGCCACATGGTCCATTTTTAGGCCATTACTATGTTCACTGCTCATTAATCACAGTATGCAAGAATTACCTGGAATCACTCTCAATCTGTATATTGATGGCAAAAGACATTATGAATTGTCATGTTGGTTCATTAACAGAAAACACAAAAATATTGGAACAGACACTTTTTATTGGACCAACATGGGTTTTTCAATTACTCAAGCTTTTGAGCTAGCAGGAGACCTTCATTTGGAACAATACATACAAACAAAACACATAAATACAAATATGCTGATGACAGCCTGACACATAACTCATATAGGACTATTACCAGTCTTCAACATAGGTTACAACAAGGTTTATAAAACTTTTATAACTGAACTTTAAAGAAAAAACATCTCATAAATGTAAATAAAGGTGTATCATGCTTTTCCCCATTGCTCAAAAAAATATTCCTTATCTCTCAACCTGTTTGACTCACAAAAAATCAAATTCTTAATGCTATCCACCAAACTAATGTCTAGGTTAATACTCAATCCCACATTATCATTTAAAAAGCATACAGAAACATTCAGAGAACAAATGCTCAACTAGTCATCAACTAACACATCTGCTGACACCATGCAGTAGAGTTAAACTAGGAAATATCCCAAGGTGGAATATGACAGTTCCCTAACTGCCTTACTTTCTACCAGAGAAATCAAAACTTCTCCAAAATGCAGTAAATAATATTTGCAACTTTGTCCTCCTACTAGGTCTAGAAGGCATCACTTTGATCTCTTGATTAAAGTGGCTTCCATTTTCAGTAGGGCTAATCTCTTGCAAAATACAGTGCTTTTGAAAATTGTTATGCTGGACTATTGTCCACCTCTGAAATCAAAATTGTCTGTGAGAAAAGGTATTTATTCCATCAACAATAACAGCAATGATGTTTAATATAGAACTCATTTTGGTTTATCAGTAGGTGAAAGACATTTTCTAAATTTTAACTACTTTATAGAACAAAGATTTCACTTCATATTAGATATACAAAAAATTTAGAAACATTTAAGAAATGCTGAAAACATTAATTTCTTGTCAAAGAAAAAAAGCTAGGCTCAATCAGTCTGACACCATTTACAGTAATACAGGTAAATTATAATAACTGTGCCATTGAGGTTCAAATTTTACCACTTGTAAAGATGTGTGCATATTGTTTTTGGTCTTGTGCATATATGTACAGATAGAACTCATGTATAATTGCTCAAGAAATGCTCATATTTTTGTATTTTCTGTTAATCTCTACCAATGTTAAAACTGTTTTTATGCACACTTCCATTATAATATTTGTATTACTGTCTGGCAGTTTTGTCACACTGCACTGAATACATGCTCTTCAAAAGAGTTCTGGCCAAATTTGAAGTGTTTGTCAACCACTTCACCTACCTGGCTAACAAATATATATATATATATATATATATATATATATATATATATATATATATATATATATATATATAAATTAGTCAATCAAGAATCAATCAATCAATCAATCAATCAATCAATCAATCAATCAATCAATCTCACTATCCTCAAAAATAGCTGTAGACCAATCCATATCCTCACGCTGTCATGGGTTTGCAAACTGTACCAATGGTATCAATGCCATTTAATCAAACTACTGGACTATTGTTAGTGAACATGAGAATTGTCTTTAAATGAGACCTAAAATTGCTGAAAACTATAGTAATAGCTTCCTTTTCCAAACTACATTACAGTTTATGATATTATAAAATGTTTATATGTCCATGTTTCTTGGGTATATCTTCAGCATGCTCAGCATGCTAGATGGAACAAGGAGACCTAAAGACATGCTTCAGGACTGCAAGTATACCAGATCAACTTAGAATCAATTTAATTCTAAGTTTTACAATGCAACATTATACACAAAACCTTGAAAGGGCAATCATATATTTTACATGCTCCCACTAGAAAAAGGTGCTACAATGTTGTAGGTGCTGTTGGCAGTTTTAGCTGGATTATTTCAACAAATTTACAAAATGTATATTAAAATGGTAAATTCTGAAAATGATTATACATTTACCAGTATCTTTGAGGGACTGACAGAAACATCAGAATTACTAGTGTAGTGCTAACGTGTTAATTTTTATGTCTGCGTTTGACACTTGTTATCGTTGTTATGAATAATTATTACACTTTGTAGGTTTATTATTGTCAGTGCATTTTTTCTGGTATGTAAGTTTTAATGACTGTCAATACACTTTTGTTGCACTGTTCACAGTTTAGAATAAAAAAAATGAATATTATTTGAAGTGGGTTGCATAAAGATTTTCTAGGTGTATATATATATATATATATATATATATATATATATATATATATATATATAGAAACTAGGAAGAAAATGTTGACTTGTTGAGTTCTTTTTTATAATTTCTTTCATCTTAGCAGATTTAGTACCCCAAAGAGTGCAAATGAAACAGTGGATTCAGTGGATTAATTTTAAAGCTTTTCAACATGTTCTGAATAGGAACTGTAGCCCTTTTATTTCTTTATTTGCCACACTGTATGACACTGTCTCCTGAACTTGAGGATGATTTCTGATGTTCACCCATATATTCAGTGAATGTGCTTACAGGTTTTGCTGTGCCTACCTATTTTATAATTAGGTATCAGCCAATAGTGAAGACGATCTGACTACTATTTTTATATCTCAGTTTAGTTGCTGTATTTCTATAAGATGAATACATAAAACTTTTTTTCACTTTCATGCTCATAATCCTACTACCAATTCAATAAAAAAGTAATGATGAATGATATAATCCTTCCACCATTTCAATAAATAAACAATGACGAATGATTTACCTAGTTCTGGAAATAAGGGATTAATATGATTAAAAATGTACATTCCTTTCATAATCTGCATATCAGACTACTTTTAAATTTATGTATTACACTCTAGCATTTCATATTTTCTGATATTCTAGCATGACACATTTTCTGATATTTTAGACCTTCTAACTGTCGTTAGTCATTTGACTTTACCACGTTTATCCTCTAATACATGTGATCCAGTTGTTTTTTTTTATACCAGTCAAAAGACATAACTCATTCATGTGTACTCATGTATATGTTTGTGCCCCTGTTCAGCATACTGACAATCTGGTCCATGGAGTTTGTGTTTACAAAATCCAGGAATCTTTGTGTGCCTGCCTGGTTAGTGTCGTGTACGATTCTCAGTTAATAGTGGAGTAATTAAAGTTGCCCATGAATCTGTTACTGGGTTGGATGTTGAGTGTTTACAATAAGCTTAAATATGTATTAAGGGGTTTTTGGGTAATAGAGAGGAACATATAGCTTGCCAAGAATGGTGTGGGATTTTGCCTATGGTGATTTGAACATGAGGAAACTTAAGTGCATCATTCTGTTTGATCACCCTTGAGGTATATTTATTTATGATATAAAATGAGAATCCTCCATCTTTAGTCCCTATCTGTGTAGTAGCTTGTTTAAATGTGTGGAAGGCATTACAGCCTTGCACTGCCAGGGTGATGCCCACAGCTTTGAACCATATCTCAGCGAGTGCACAGATGTCAGCATTCTCTAGGGTAAGGAGAGCTTGGTGGGAGTGAAGTTTCTTGTTCAGACTCTTAAATTTGAGCAGTAACACCTTTAGATTTTTTTGGTTTTGATTTGCTATGTTAGAAGTATTTTCAGTTTGGCATTGTCTAAAAAAAAACACTATGGGGAGGACAAAGTTTTAGCTTATATTCAAAAATCTTATAGGGGAGAGGTGCAGGCTATCCCTGGTAAAGCAGCATAGTCTGTTGACCACCTCATTATATGCTATCAAATATTGCACTCCCTTAGAATGACACCAGAAACTAAGCCAATTATTAAAGTCAGTCATCTTCTGTTCATATTATGGAATTATCCTTGGAGAAGGTAAAATGCTGCTCAGTGCTAGGCTCGTACCAGCTTGGGACGCATATTCCAAGAAGTGCATTATGTCTCTCTTCATATAGTCTAGGAAGGTATGTCTCAGGTCATTTATGCCCACATGGACTATGACTGAGACATACTGGTAACTGTGGTCCGTTGACCTGAGTATGTGCATAATGTGGTGGATTTTGTCCCCTTGATAAGCAAATGACAGTGACTTTCTCCTTACTCATCCTTGTGAGAGGGACATCAGTGTGCCTCACAATGGAGTCCTTTTCATACTATAGCTCACGTCATCTTATCTCTTTTCCAAATCCAGCTCTTCTATCCCCTCAAGATAGTTTGTACAACAACAAAATAAACATCTAAACAACTGTTCCTTGCTGTACTCACAGTAACTACCTACTAGCTAAAGGCACAATGAAGAGACATTCAGCTAACTAACTCTAATTATTAAATAGTATATGGTATAAACTCAAAGTCATGTGCAGGGGAACCAAACTAGCTCAGCATTAATATGTATTCTAAGCACAAACTCTCTTCATCCTTGTGCATAAGGTTCCTCCAGAGAGACAGCTTGGTTTTTATTTTTCAATACATATTGACAATAATAGATGGAAGCATAAATAGACTAAGCAAGCCCTGAGATGTTTAATTGCCAAAATCCTTTGTTGTTTTATAAATCAATTAGAATTCTCCAGATGTTCAGCAACATCTGCAGATGTAATAAATCTGTCTAGGAAGGCTTTTATCTTCTGACAAATTATTTTCAGCCTTTGTCTTGCACATACCTCTCAACTTCTTTGATCAAGAATTCTAGATAAAGCCAAAAATAATGGGTGGTAGGTCCAAAATTAGGGACAGAATTTAAATATTGCTCTAATAAATGTAAAAGCTGCTAGAATAACAGTTTTTGAATTAGCATGCATTTTTTGAATTACATGAAGTCTGAAACTCAAATGTTTGTAATTATTTAGTGATTGCAGTACTCAGTGAGATTTGCCAGAAAACCACAATTTTTCTGACGAACAGACTAAAAACATTAGGCAACATCTGCTCATTCTCTAAAACTTGACTGTGGACAAGAAACCCAAGAAAACAATACATTGAGCTAAAATGCAATTCTCATTCTGCAACTTTCCCTTGTACATGATGTTTATAATCCTGCAATAATAGTTGTCTTCTACTAAAAAATAAATACTATGCATGCTAATAAATATATCATTCATGTACTTACTTCAAAGCAACATATAAATAATTAGCCAAATGCCAGGATTCATAGAGATGTGTGGTGCACCAAAACAAGACTTGAACTATATACCAGCAATACACTATGCTCTAAATTAGACATGAATATCGAAATGGTGACATTAGTGGCAAGACTAGCCACCTTGTGGTGTGAACCATGGCTCTAGATGATTGTCACTGTTGAGGTGATGCCCCAACTCCATGTGCAAAAATGAGAAAAAGTGATTGTGGATGGATGTATAGATGAACAATGTGCATCTGAACAGCTATCTGTGCTGTGATGTGGAAAGGGGAGCAATGCTAACAAGCTAGACTGAAACAATGCAATAAATAAGTTGTAGAAAAAATAAGCAGCCATTCCTTAGCTAGCACAATCCTCCCAACACTGGAGGGCAGAAGGTAGTGTGAGTCATTGTATGTTGTGGAGCAGGCTGGACATTTACTCGTTCCATGTGTGGGGAGGAAAGGGGAATAAGAACTATAGAAAATGGAGCATCATAAACATAGCAAATTAAGGCATACAAAGAAAGAAAACATAATGAAAAAGCAGGTGGGGAAGGCAGTGCACAGTTTTGGAAGAGAATAGGTATCCCATTTTAAATATATATGTAGAGAAGAGCTGATGGAAAGATGACAGGGAAATGGGGAGGCATGATGGGGAAGGGTAAGCACTGGAGCTACACAAACAACAATACAAAGTGTAGATAAATGGGGATAATGTTCACACATTTGGAAAGGGAGACATAGGATGGACAATGACAAATGGAGAGTGAACAAATTGTAGGAAAAGTGAGCAATGTACAACAATGGATTATAGCACAATAATAAAGGGTTTCATCTAGCTGGGGCTAGGATGGGGAATGGACAGCATGCTGGCTACTGAATGACCCTAGAGGAATAATAGTGACCCATTAGGTGTCTGAGATAGATTAGGGTGGCCAGTGGAAGGGACCACACCCTCATATAGTGGCCTCATTTATTGCATCTGCAATGTACTCCAGGAGGAGCATGGTAGCAGCTACCACTGGGCCATTGCCCTGTCAGTTACCCTCCTCCATCATCTGACCTAAAACCAGCTGGACCACAGCTAGTGATTCATCCATGCTAACTGCCTGAGAGAAATCGTAATACCTTTGTGAGGCACTCTCAATCCACTCATCCACCACAGTTATGGCCATAGATGGGGCAGGGTCATGTGGAGTCTCATGTGCCTGTAGTGTGATAGTATCATCATTACCTGCATGAGAGAGACACAGTGTGGAGAGTGCTATAAGGAAAGGTTTCCTTCAAATGATACAATGAATATAGTGCTATAGAGATTCAGAGACGTATGTGGAATCTACACTTCTTTGAATACATACCATGCATACTGCTATATATTTGTGGCTTAAGTTGATGATCTGCCATTTTAAACACCAAACCATGCAATGAAAAAGGAGCAGTAGCAGCAACAATATAGTAATTTGAAGCAAGTTTCTTGCAGCAGAGAAGCATAGGCTTAAAGAAGACAAAAGCCTTAAGGGGTACACAATATTCTACAGGCAGTGACAAGGTTTATTTCTCAGACGTGTTGCAGATAATATAAGAACTAATTTCATTTTGTCAAACATTTTAGCAATCTACTTTGACAACCAACATGGCAGACCCCTTCCTTTGCCCATGCTGAAAGACAAATGGACAAAAAAGCCTTTACACATGGATGTAGATGAAATACAGATCAAAGTGCAATACTGTACTCTCACAGGTACATCCAAGAGAGCAGAAGTCAAGAAAAGTGCCCACAGCCTCATAAATGAGCTACAGCTTTTCAAAAATATACATGATAACAGAACTTGGAAATGTTCCCATAGCCTCACAACTAATCTACAGAACTACATGTATGGACAAGATAACAGACACCTGGGAATGTGCCCACAACCTCTCAACTAAGTCACAGTTCTATTTGCACGTGCAAAATATCAGTAGTCTGGGAGTGTCCCACAGTTCCACAACTAAGCCACAGCTCCACAGCCTCACATCTTTGAATAAGTGAGCAGAAACTTGGAAATGTGTCAACAGCTTCAAATCACAACTAAGCTGCAGTCCACATGTAAGGGTATGATAGCAGGGGCCTAACAAGGTGCCCACAACCTTAACACCAAACATGCATTATCCCACAATATGCAGCAGTAACATGATGCATAGACAAGCAACAGGTGTGGCACAGATACGGTGTATCACAGCAGTCAGCTTGATTTTTCTTAGTATCTGTAAGTAGAAATAAATTTTATTAGAAGCACAGCTCTGAACAATTGAAAAAGTTTACAATTACAGTTAGACAAAAAGTAATGCAGAGAAAATGCACATTTAAAGACCAAAGATCCACAAATCCAACTTTTATTAAAACAAAAATAAAGTAAACTCTTTCATCTCCTAACTTCACAGAGACCTGTAAAGACTTTTGTTACAAAGAACTGCAGGTTTATAAAATCAACATTGTACATGTTTAAGCTTTTCAGTGACACTTCAACATATAGACTGATTACTAAAATGGAAATTGAAAAATGATATGCTCACTGATGCTTTCATTGAATTTTCCAAGTGTCATGATATTTATAGCAAATTTTGTGACTTTTTAAGTCAGGAATTCCAGGTTGCTAATCATGTTTGCAGTACCTGAAATTCAAATATAGTATGAATCCACCTTTTATAACAATAGTGGCATCAGGTTCCTCAAAGACAGAATCTATTGTGTTATGGCACAGCACATGGTGAAATAAACTTAAAAAATCCATCTTTTTTATTGAACTCTGCAGACTTGCTTTATAAACAAAGTAATTTAAGTGAAGGAGACTTTCTTATTACAGCTGATGTTGTCATTTTGTAATTTTGCATGCTGTGTGACTAAGGTACTGTTTTTGTGATAGAATATTTGGCTAATAAAGAGAAATGTCATGTTTAGAGGGGAATTTCATTTTTGAACTTGTTGCTTATTTTAAAGAGCAACTGTTTTTATTTTTAAGGGCAAAATGTTTCGGGAAGTACAAGTCCTGGGATTCAGAAGGGTTCTGATGAAGACCTACACACAGGACAAAAGCACTTTTCTTCGGTAACTCATGTGGGTGTTCGAGGACTTCCTTGCATGGACTTCATTTGAGATGACATAACATTGCCAGACAAATGTATTCTTACTTAATTTGGAACAGTTAATATTGGTGGTTTTATATTTGACATTACTGAGCAACTGAGAATTTTCCTGCCTGGTGGTCCCTGGTTATCAGTTTGGCACTAAGTGAACCCTATTTACATTTTAATATGTTGCAGTTTAATAAATAAAACACACACACACAAAAAAACCCACTTCACTTAGAACTGAATCAGATCTCCAAGTATTTCTAACCAAGACACACATAATCTAAAATGTTCTTGCCCATATGGGAATTTTTAATGGGATTCCTCCATTCACCAGGGGAAAAAGCATTGCTAATTTTATTTCCATATGATGCATACATCTGATTCAAACAGTATTCCAAAACTATGATGAAAATATATAACATGTTCAATTTATTGTACAAAACACATTGCATTTTCTCCCACCAGTGTGTCCTTGTCGCTCATAACATTATATAAACATTAAATTGAAAAAAAGAGTAATGCATGACCACAGACCATAGGAAACTCGCAAACTTTTTTGACTTAATACTCTTGTTTCACTCTTCTCAAAGGACTTCTTCAGCATCTACCAGCAATGCTATGTTCATCATTTTTAAATAAATTAACACATGATGTAATATGTTATTAAAACACATTCTTTAAGCCACACAAAAAGATGAATAATTATTTTTTTTCATTTTGTTGTTAAAGTATTCCATCTGTTATCACAGAAGTATATCCTTAAAAACATATACACGTGTATTGCCTACATATAATTTTTAATTTTTAATTTAACACCCTGATGACATTCTAATAATAATAATAGTAATATGTTAAATAATAAATATTTTAATACATATAGCTCTTGCATGTTATATATTTATGCATAAAATAAATAGTTTTAACTACATTACAATTTAGTTTATCTAAATTTTTAACTACTTAAAATCAATATGTGGTCATATAAGCAAAGTTTTGTGTAGTGTTCGGCATTAACTGCTAAAATAATTCAAGCTTATCTGTCCTCTGATTTTTCTCTACTTTTTCTAAAAGAAAAAAAATAAAAATATTTTGAAATTTATGCAAACTATGGTGTTTTACAAAGGGCATTATTTTTACTTTATGTTATACTGATGTTCATATATCCTTATACATAGTTTTCTATCTTTTCTATATAAAAATGTTTCCAGAAAAGGCAGGAGGCAAGAGATATGACTCTTCTTGTCTCACAATTAAAAATGCCTTGGGCAGCCAATCAACTTACTGGAACCTGCAACAACCAAGTTTGATACATCTGAAAAAAATTGCAGTATTTACATCAACCATATTTTGACATATACTTTGTTGTACTCCTTTGTACGTTATTTGGTTTAGATTTTTTAGATTTTTCTAACATATTTCTAATATTTTTATATCTACTAAAAGATATTTATTATTGGTTCTTCCCCCAAATTTGCCTTAAAGTCCTCATTAAATACTGAATTCCAATTTCTTTTGATAGCTGGTTTTAGCCAATAGGCATCCTTAGTGTAAGGTAAACTAATTCTCTAAGCTTTCCATTATTAACACTTTTTTATTTATTCATTCATTCATTCATGTATTTATTTATTTAGTTAGTTATTTTAAGGAGAAACTTGTCACTCTCCAAAATGAGTTGATATTTAATCTTTCTTGCTCCAATTACTTCTTTTCCTACCATCCTCAATAAAGTTTCTCAATATCCTTTTTCCAAAAGGACAGATTCACAAAGGTTACCACAAAGTGTACACATTCATAAAGGTTGCCACAAAGTATACACTTTCTGAATTCAAAAGCAAACTTACCACAATGCTTACATTGTCTGTTTACTCAGAAAGGTTACACTAAGTGTACACATAGTATGCCTTTGTGGTAATTCTTATGAATCCAGCCTCAGAAAGCACATTATCTATTTCCAGTCTAAGATATTATCATCTGAAATGATCCATGAAAATCTTATAAGTTGTCCCTTAACAACATTATATTTCTGATAATATGGAGGACAACTACAGAAATGTATGTAATAGTTGGAGAATGTATCTTTTCTAAAAATTGTGGATATAATTTTTTTATGTAAGTAATGTTTGTAAATACAAGTATTTATATAATTTATCTAACCATAATTACAATAATGTGTGCATTTTTGTAAAAATAAACAAGTTGTGTTGGAGCTCTCTCTCTCTCTATACACATATATATATATATATATATATATATATATATATATATATATATATATATATATATATATATATATATATATATATATAATATATATATATATATATATATATATATATATATATATATATATATTCAATAAAATAAATCAGTTCAGCAACTCATTTCTTGATTTTATTGAATATACTGATTCAATAAAATCAATCAATTTATCAACTCCTCATTTCCATAAAATAAATATTTAATCCAAAAAATGATTGTAGCTAATACTAGTTTTCAGAAAACTTTCCAAACCACATAAACTGTATTACCAAATAAAATAAAAGGGCACATACAGCACACATTACAACATTAATGTTAGTGAAAAATTCCCTTCAAAAGAGAAAGCAGTTATATTAATATACACGTACATATTTATGTGAAATTATGCAAATTTATAATAGCTGTATTGTCAATTTTGTAACAATACTCAAAAATTCTAAAAACTGAGTTAAACCTTGTCAATGAAGAGTTATTGTAAATAAATGTATGCCATCTATGGTTACAAATAATATTTTTTTTTCATTATAGACTGTATTCAAATTATTTAAAAGGTTTAATGAATCCTTTAATATATACATTTTTTCATCAAAATTGTTTTTAACTTTCTTTTTGTATATATTGTTATGGGCTTGGTTTTCAATCCCCATTCTGTCACGATGGGTCTCAATGGTGGGTTAATTGGGTTCTTATGAATTTAGGAGTAGCAAATATTGCTGATATGTAAGAATGTTCAACCCTTAAAATTTTGTATTAATCAGATGTAATACTGCCTTGTGTTACACAATCAATGAAGAACTGGTCTGTTCTTGCATATGCACTTAGAGCTTTTTATCTTGGGAGGTACAACCTATGAAATTAGGACCATTGTGGTATTAACAGATCGCACTTGCAGAGCAGTTCCAGAAAATATATATTTAAGTGTAAAACGATATGCATGCCTGTTTTCTTGGTTGATTGGAGATGAGATTGGATGTATGTTGCCATAAGGGACTGAACGATCACATATCTATAAAACCAGTACTTAAAATACTAGCCAATAACCCAAAACAGAATGCATAACAATGTAAAATCACATATGCAAATATATGTAAATATCATTTTTTAGTGGACCCATTCATTGACAATTGTTAATTATTTTATTAATTTAATTTTTTGTTCTACTGGGTTTTATGAATGTAACATTTATTGCATATTTACCATACACATTTTTTATTAATTAATTATATACATAAAATATTTTTATACATACACATATATATTTATTTATTTATACTTATATTTATATTTTTAATTATATATTTATATGTATACCTATATTTATATTGAAGGTAATATTATTGTATATATTTTGGAATATTTATACATTTATGCATTTTAAAATATACACACACACATTTATATATATACTAAATATCAACACATCTTATTGGAATGATTTTACAATGATAATGGATAAATCAATTTAACCTAATAGTATTTATTTATACTAATATGCGTACAACTTTTAAAATCGAGGGGTAGGATGACAATATACATATAGCATATGAATATATTATTATTTATATTAGTATGGATAACAGTGTTATATAGACATACATTTTAAACGGCTTGGATCACATGAGACAGGTTTCATCAAACTATATATACCTTTAAAATAAAGTGCAATTGTAATTAATTATGTTAATGGAATAATTGACATTTATAGAAATGTATTTAAGAGCTCATTTGAATGGAACATGCAGATTCTGAAGAAGTCCAGTAATCTATGGACGAAAGCGCGCTCAATCTATGTTTTTAAGTAACATGTAAGACGAGCTGGTGGTGTTGTTTGTTTGCTGCTGTTTGCTGCTAATTCTAAGCCAAACCAAGAAACGGACTATCGGTGTTGGTTTATGGTATATGATGGACTGATCCTGTTTTTACTATTTGCTACTCAATAAATTCATTTGTTTTCAACTATCGGTGAAGGAATATTTTTTCTGGCCTTGGAGGAAATCCCTTTATTGTGGGGGAAAGCGGACTATTTCTTTTGTGAAATTTGTGTTTTTTGGAGGAGTTTTGTGCTTCTGTGGTTACCAGTGTTCCGCAACTTCTGCTACGAGGGTTCCCCATGATGGAAGGCGAACAGAGTCTGCTCAGCCAGTTGGTCCAACTCATACGGACCCACTCACAAGAGACAACAGGGTCGGTTGTCTCTTTGGACCTTACCGGGTCTATACCATGTGGTCAACGGAGCCCCAACAGAGAGGAGAGACGGGCGGAGGTGATTCGCGAAGGCGCCGTGATGACGCATAACTCCCGCGTCCAAGTTACAACGGAAAAAAACGCCAACATGGTTCGGGAGGGAGCGAGCGGACATAATAACAACAGAAAAACACATTTTAATAGAGGACAGCGTGTTTTAGAGGGCTATAACAATATAGCCTTCAACGAGTGGCTTGATAAATCGTTTACAACAGAGAATGGATATAATGAAAGCAAAACCATGGACGATAATTACCGATATAAGGACAAATGTAAGCTTCTTGAAACGGAGCTTAACAGGTACCGTAATCTCAGTTTGGACAATTGGTATCTTAAGAAATGTGTGGAACAAAAAATAGTCCCTAAAGGACTTAGATTGATGAAATACCCCAACAATGTACGCAATGATGAAGAGTTATTTAATACTATTACAGAATTACTTAACGACTGTCGACTATCTATATTAAAAGCTATGATAGATAGTAATGAAAAAATTTTAAATGCAAGTAAAAAATGTGTTGATAAGTTATATCATGACATTAGCAATGATCTTTTATTTACAGTACAAGAATATAAAAATATATACTGTGGTGTATTGCAAGAGGTTGATTTTAATGTGAACAAAAATTACAAGAGGAAATGTGACAAAATTGAACGGGATTTAAGAGAATATAGGGAAGGGAAAGCCTATGTAAATCCCGGACATAGGACTAGTAACAAGAGATTTTTTAATGGATGGAACAGAAGTGATGATTTAATGGGGGGGCAGGGATTTCAACAACAACATCAAAATGATGAATCTTTTTATAATAATAGGCACAGAAATCTTGTGGATGAAGAGAGAGATAGTGAGGATGACCCTTTAGGGGTAGATCAGGGACCCCGGAGATCAGAACGAATCAGGAATCAGAGTCAACACTTTTCATATGCAGAGGCAATAGGGAATCCTTACCATGCAAAACAACAGAGGGGAACGAGACACAGATAGAACATTCCCATTTTGATAGAAAAGCAATTGGTCCAGTATTGACAGAAGTTACTTATTTAAATGAGGGTCAGAATAATAATAAGGATGGTCAGGGGACAATATTCTTAGGCTGTGATAATGGAGGTGAGCCAATTGATTTGGCACCATGCAGGATACATTCCATGGAGAATTTTCACATTTACAATTTTACGGAGTTAGAAATATCTCCGGCTTTTTTTGGGTTATTTACAAAGGGGTTTTCCTTTGTACCAAAGAAAAAGCCGAAAATGGAAGAAGTTTTGATAGACATAAAATTGTTCACTAGAAAATTAAACTTGGGATTATTGCTTCAGGATATGAATAACATTAACAGTGATAAATTGAGAAGGAGAAGTGTGTTCAATCCCCCCCTTCAAACTGATATTTTGAATTTTGAAACAACAATCATAGATATGGTAAGACAAGGGTTTGTACCCAATGACAAAATACAAGATTTCAGTAATTTAACTTTAGAGGAGAAGGATGTTCTTAAAAAACTTCAAGAAAATAAAAAGTTAAGAATTATGAAGCCGGACAAGGGGGGAGGTGTGGTCCTTATGGACCACTGGGACTACACTAAAAAGATGTTAGAAATTCTGAATAATGAAGACAGATATAATTTAGCGTCTAAAAATGAAATTAATATGTGTTATAGAAAGATAGACTATACCCTTCAGGACAATTTACTACAAGGCCTAATAGACGTGGATATGTACAATTACTTGAAAGTCCCTAAACCCATAATTCCAGAAATATTTGGAATCCCAAAGATACACAAGCAGGTTGACAACCCTCCTCTGAGACCTATAGTTACATCTCAGGGTTCAAAAACACAACCTTTAGCGATACTGGTAGATTCAAAATTAAAACAATTTAGCAAAGACTACCCCCACATTTTAATTGATTCTTGGGATTTTTTAAAGAAATTTAATGACATCCCATATCAAGATAGATATTTGTTTATAACTATTGATGTAAAAGACCTGTTTTCAGTTATACCTCATGAAATAGGACTTACATGGTTTGAACATATGTTGGTGGATTTTAAATTTCTGAATAACAATGACTTCAGATTAGTTTTAGAAAGTATGGAGTTAGTATTAAAAAATAATTTCATCTACTTCCAAGGGGATATATATCATCAAAAGGACGGTGTAGCAATGGGGTCGGCCTGCGCACCGATATATGCCAACATAATAATGTTGTTCTGGGAATTGAATTTTGTGTTAAAATCGAATCACAAAGATTATATTGTGAAATACTTTAGATTCCTGGACGACATCTTTATAATATGGGATGGCACAACCCAACAGGTAAAAGACTTTGTTCAGTATATAAATAGTACCACACCGTTCCTTAGGTTTACGTTTGATTTAACATCAGATCAAGTGAACTATTTGGATGTTACTATTAGTAAGAATAAAAATGACAAGAAATACAAATCCAGAATATATAGAAAAACATGTTTCTCTAATTCCTATGTTCACTATGAGAGTGACCATCCCCTATTTATGAAGAAAAATGTGGTAAAGGGGCAAATGATAAGAGCCTCCAGAATGACCAGTGATAGGGATGAGTTTTTGGAAGAAATTATGACAATTTATAAATTATTTAAGGAAAGAGGATATCCTGACGGTCTTATAAAAAGGGTCAAAAAAGATGTTATGAAACAAAGAAACACTAGATATATGCCACTTCTAGGAAATATTCCTATGTCAATTACGATTGGAAATATAAATGGAAATGAGTCCACTAACATGATTACTACCAATAACAATGATAAAAATATAGAGACTACCCACATAGGAAATGCACCCCGGTTGACATTAACATATTTTTATGGTTTTGGTTGGTTAAGAAAAGGGATAAATGAGGTTTGGAATATGTTCTCTAGAATGACCAACAAACCCTCAATATTTCAGGGACCATTAAAAATTTGTTATAGAAGGAACACAAATTTGAAAAAAATGTTTGAATTCAAAAAAGATACATACAGGGAACTAGGAGCAAGTAGTAGAGTGGGCACATTTAAATGTGGAAGATGTGTCCAATGTTCTTTCTTGGCAGGAAGTAAAGAATTATGGTTAAAAAATACAGGACATAAGTTTAGAAGTAACAAGTACTACAGTTGTTACACGAAGGGGGTGGTATACCTAGCATATTGTCTGGATTGCTGGGCATACTATGTGGGGAAAACCGAAAGACAACTAAGAACGAGAATATATGAGCATATGAGAGATATATTAAAGAAAAATGAAAACAATGCACTGTACAGACATGTTAGTATGTGCAAGAATGCAAACATTAAGTTTTGGGTATTGGAGGAAGTAAAGGCTTGTGATAGAGGGGGAGACTGGGAAACATTTCTGGAATTTAGGGAACTTATTTGGCAAATGAGATTGGATGTATGTTGCCATAAGGGACTGAACGATCACATATCTATAAAACCAGTACTTAAAATACTAGCCAATAACCCAAAACAGAATGCATAACAATGTAAAATCACATATGCAAATATATGTAAATATCATTTTTTAGTGGACCCATTCATTGACAATTGTTAATTATTTTATTAATTTAATTTTTTGTTCTACTGGGTTTTATGAATGTAACATTTATTGCATATTTACCATACACATTTTTTATTAATTAATTATATACATAAAATATTTTTATACATACACATATATATTTATTTATTTATACTTATATTTATATTTTTAATTATATATTTATATGTATACCTATATTTATATTGAAGGTAATATTATTGTATATATTTTGGAATATTTATACATTTATGCATTTTAAAATATACACACACACATTTATATATATACTAAATATCAACACATCTTATTGGAATGATTTTACAACGATAATGGATAAATCAATTTAACCTAATAGTATTTATTTATACTAATATGCGTACAACTTTTAAAATCGAGGGTAGGATGACAATATACATATAGCATATGAATATATTATTATTTATATTAGTATGGATAACAGTGTTATATAGACATACATTTTAAACGGCTTGGATCACATGAGACAGGTTTCATCAAACTATATATACCTTTAAAATAAAGTGCAATTGTAATTAATTATGTTAATGGAATAATTGACATTTATAGAAATGTATTTAAGAGCTCATTTGAATGGAACATGCAGATTCTGAAGAAGTCCAGTAATCTATGGACGAAAGCGCGCTCAATCTATGTTTTTAAGTAACATGTAAGACGAGCTGGTGGTGTTGTTTGTTTGCTGCTGTTTGCTGCTAATTCTAAGCCAAACCAAGAAACGGACTATCGGTGTTGGTTTATGGTATATGATGGACTGATCCTGTTTTTACTATTTGCTACTCAATAAATTCATTTGTTTGCAACTATCGGTGAAGGAATATTTTTTCTGGCCTTGGAGGAAATCCCTTTATTGTGGAGGAAAGCGGACTATTTCTTTTGTGAAATTTGTGTTAAAATGTTCTTGCCTATCTGGGAAATGTTTAATGTGATTCTTCCATTCCCCAGGAAACATTATATTGCTAATGTTACTTCCATATGATACACAGATCTGGTTAGAAAAACATTTCAAACTATGTTGTACCTTACTAAAACTCTTCCATTTATTGCACAAAATATGCTGCATTTTTTTCTCAGCCATGTGTCCTTCCTGCTCATCATAGTAAGAACCTTTGACATGTTTAATTTTGTAAACATGTGAACACATACACATAGAAACACACTGATGTGTCCAACAATTACAGCCACTTGTATTACAGGGTACACCTCAGATGTCTGCTTGAGATCAAATTGATAAGTAAATATATAAAAAATAACCCAGAAATAAATGTATTTTAGCTCACTACACCTAGAACTACATTCAGTGTGAACCCTCTTCAACCTCACTCTGCCCTCAAAACGTCTTAGCTCAAGAATCAGAGACAAAGACAGAAAAGGGACAGATTTTAAATATTGCTTTATATACTTAGAAAGTTGCTAGAATAACACATTTTTCATAAACAGGCATTTTCTATATGGTACAAATTCTGGAACTCATGCACACGCACACACACTCACACACACACACAGACACAATACATGTATATTCTTAAATGCACTGCATAATTTATTTATTTATTTATGTTTTATTTATTACATTTGTTAACTGGGTAATGTTCAACTGGACCAGGAGCCCATTTTCAGTGTAGGCCTGGGGAGAAAATCTCAAAAAATAATAACAAATACTAACAAAGCTAACAATATTACTTATATACAAAACAAATAAACCTAACAATATTAATTATATACAAAACAAATACAAAGTCAAGTAACAGTGTGCACAATATATACAGTGATTACTACTTGTAATTAGTTATCAGATCCACATTAATCCTGACAATGTCTTTAGCACTGCACAGCATCAGATTTTTCAAAATGACCTTACTAGTGTTAGACTGCAGGCTTGTCCATTACTGGTCTATTTTAATTGTGACAAGCTCCAGTAACTGTATCTCGCATTGGTTCTGCAATCAAACCAATGAAAGGGAATACACTGGAGCTTTCCTATGCCAAATTGAGCAGCTACATGGATATACGAGTAAAAATTAAGAAAAAAACAGTCGAGTGGTATGCTCCACGAGATTCTAACACTTTCTGCAAAAACGGTACCAACTCATAACAACTACACAGAGTATTGGTTGATAAATAACTTCCCATTCCTTTTTGTGGAAACAAAAGAAAAAGCTATGAAACCCCAAGTTATTTCATCTGTTTTTTACCTGTTTACTGTTAACGTTGTTTATACTGCTTCTTGCGTTTCTTGCCAGTTTCTTGTCAGTCATTTTATATAGGTTCATAGGTTCATACTAGGCTATCTGCCCTAGGGCATTTATAAGCCAAGCCAGAATGTGTTTGGCTTTCGCCACCCATTTTAAATTTATTTTGCTATGCCCTTTTTCGAGGTTAGTATACTGTGCCTCTGTCTAACAGTGACACAGAAGTGATACCCGGGGTAAACCTACGATCTCCCATCCACTCATCAAGATTCCTCTTGAAGAGAGTCAATGAGGGACTCTGCCTAACCTGGACTGGGATTTTATTCCAGAGTGAAGGAGCCTCTGGGTTATGAATCTGTCCCTCCAGCATGTCCTATTTATTTCAGTGCTGAGGTTCAAGTCTCTCGAGCGCGTAGCTCGATGGGATTTGGATTTTCTGAGGTGCAGCATGTCCATTAATTCCGGGTTGGACATGGCTTTATACGTCAGGCACAGATCGCCTCTGAACAGGCGGTATGCCACTGAGTAGAGCTGGAGTTTCTTTAACCGGGCAGCATATGGCATCTGTTTGAGCCCTTTGATCCTCTGAGGTACTTTTGGGGACTTTCCAGGTGCTGCAGGTGTCTGGTAAGGTACATCCCAAAAGGGGCATTGTACTCAATTATGGGCCTGATGAGGGATGAGTAAAGAGGCACGATGACCTCCCCTGATCTAGATGTGAATCCCTTCATGATTAGGTGGGCTATATAAAATGTTTTTCTAACCACTTTGGCCACGTGGTTGCCAAATGAGAGATTGCTATCAACTTGGGTCCCCAGGTCCCTAATTACTTCTTCTGTACTTAATGGATTACCACCTATGTGGTAATTTGTGGGCACTTTGTTTTTGCCAAAGGGGATGACTATACACTTTTGGCATTTAGCTTGAGGCCATGGCTCTGGCACCAGTTGTCTGTTTCTATGAGGCCCTTTTGGAGGATGCTTGTGTCGGCTGGAGAGTCGATTATGGCCCAGTTTGCAGTCATCTGAGAACTTGGTCAGCCACAGTCCTTCCGTGTTGGCCTGTACCTCCGAGAAATATATACTGAACAAGAGAGGTCCCAGGACTGAGCCTTGTGGGACACCACTTGTAACTGGTTTGGAGTCTGACATGGCTCCAGCAATTCTAACCATGTGGGTTCTGTCTTTGAGCCAGTTTGCAATCCATCTAGTGACATAGGGGTTTATATTTAAGCTGGTGAGCTTATCTATAATGCCCGAGTGGGGTATTGTATCGAAGGCTTTTGCGAGGTCCAGGTAGGCTGTGTGGACCACCTTCCCCTCGTCAATGGCCTTGGTGACTGTTTCAAAGAAATCGACCAGGTTTAAGAGGCAGGATCTGCCCTTAACAAAGCCGAACTGGGTAGGATCCAGTGTCTGTAGGTCCCCAATATCTTTATATATGAGGTCCATGATGATCCTTTCCTTAGCTTTACAGACCAAGCTAGTCAGGCTTATGGGGCGATAGTTTCCAGGATCCATTGAGGCACCACCTTTATGGAGAGGGACCACTGTTGCTGTACGCCACTCTTTGGGCACATATCCTGTAGTAAGGCTGAGATTGAACAGTAGTTTTATGTTTGGGTTTAGCTCTTCTTGGAGTTCATGTAGGACACAGCCCGGGACACCATCTGGTCCCATTGATGCTGTGTTTTTTGCTTTGGAGAGGGCGGCTCTTATCTGAGGATCTGAGATGTCAGGGGGGCAGCACTCTGCTGGGATAGATATTTGCCCTTTTGGTGGGAATGGGGGGGGGGGAAGTTTGCGCTGAACCTGTCAGCCAGGATGTTGGCAGTGTCTATGGGTTCGGTGTATTTTTTGTCATTTTGGACTAATTCTGAGCATATCTGGGAATTACCACCCAGGTTCCTAACATAACTAAAGAAAGCCTTGTGATTATCCTTAGTGTCCTGTGCAATTTTTCTCTCGAAGCTGGCCTTAGACAATTTTATGTGTGCCCGTAGTTTTTTGCTAATACTGATCAGTGATGCCTTCCCTTTTTGGGATTTTGCTCTATCATTTAGTAGCTTCCTCCTTCTATTGGATAGTTTGTTTATGGCTGGGGTCCACCAGACAGGACGTCTGCCTTTGGAGGATTGGGTCTTGGTTTTATTTGGGATTGCATGATCCATGCATTCCTGAAGGTGTTCATAGAACGCGTTTATAAAGGATTCTGCGGTCTGGGCCGTATTTTCCACAGGCCCGGCGGCTTTGAAGGATTCCACCTCAGTTTTGAGGAGTGTGAAATTTGCTTTAGAGAAGTTTTTCACTGTGGTTTTCTGGGCAGGGGGTGGGGTCGGGATGTGAATATCCAGTGAGATTAGTTTATGGTCTGATCTTACCAGTGAGGGATACACTTCTGGTCTGGAGCATAGAGTCCCCATATTGGTGATGATCAGGTCCAGTATGTTTTCCCCTCTTGTGGGAGTGGTAACAAGTTGTTCCATAGCATTTGAGTTTATAAATTCTAGGAACCTTTGGGCTAGGGTGTTGGAGCTAGAGTAATGCTCCCAGTCTATGTTTGGGTAGTTTAAGCCGCCCAATATAATGGTGTTTGGAGAGACCTTCATATTTTCCAGTGTTCTCAGGAAGGCCGAGTGGGGTTCCTGGGTTTGGGAGGGTGGTCTGCAGCAGGCTATAAGCTGGAAGGCAGTTTTACCCACTGTTAGTTGCACATGGATAGTCTCTGGATGTATGACTAGATGTTTGAGTAAGCATACTTATGAGCATCATCATGCTTTGTATAAGCACTCTGTGGACTGTTCTAACTGTAAAATATTTTTTATGTTTTAGATGCATCATGCATGTGTTTTAGATTTAGGAGGTGGTGCTTTGCTTAATTTCTTGGATACAAAGAATATATGTGGCAAACTTTGTTGAATGCTAACACTCCAGTAGGTTTATATGACCACATTTAAAAGCCCAGTAAAGATGGATTTTGATGGGTTTTCCTTAAATTAATGGGAAGTACTAGCTAATTTCATAAACCTATGATTCTTTGTAACAAATGTCTAAAGAAGTCTCTGTGATGTTAGGAGACAAAAGCACTTACCTTGTTTTTATTTTTATAAAAGCTGGATTCTTGGATCTCTACTCACTGAAAGTGCATTTTCCTACTATTTTATTGTTATTGCAGTTGAACCAGGTATGACTACTAATTTTGAAAATGGTAACAATGCTGAATAATAATGGTATTGCTCAGTGTTTTTCTGTATAACCTCTGTGTCCCACTGCCAAAGATCTCCAGAGTGATGGCACTGCAGATCATACCATCACATCACTGCTTGCATTGTACACTGCTTATGGAAATGCAGAGGCCACAGTCAGCATCTTAACCAGTTCAAAGCAGGCAACCAAGTTTTTAAATAGAGCTACATTGTTTTGGATCAACACACATTTCTGAACAATAAGAAGTAGAAAACTCTAATGTCTGGTATTATTGACTGAATTTTATCAGAGCATCAACATTTTTTTCAGGGGACTAAGCAAAAAAAAGAGGCAAAACCAAGGACATTCTGCAAACTTCTGGACAGTTTAGAGGTATGCTGCTGGCTATTGGCTTTTCAGCACTTGCTCCCAGTTTTCTTAATCCCTGTAGCACTGAACATCTTGTTGGCTCCTGAGTGTGACCCACAATAAGAGGAACCCTCTCAGGGGAACACCTGTATGTAGAGGCCTCCACTCCATGGCTGGTTATAGGGATAACATTACCAGGCAATCGGACAAGTAAGGAGGCATTGTACTGTCACTGAAATGATGCTTCTTGCTATGACTTAAATCCTGACAGCATACTGACATCCCAGAGTGAGGCTGGGGGTTATGACCTCCTCCCTGGGCTATTAGGGTAGTATGCATCCTCTGTCCTCCCACACATCCCAGCCTGTTAGTCTTGCTCATTTGATCTCCAGGCACCACTTGGGCTCAGAAAACTCCATCCAGCAAACTCCCTCTCTTCATCCCAGGACAGTCATATCCATTTTCACTGCCTGCATCATCAAGTTCACAACATGTTAAATAAACTTGGGTCACCTTGGTCATAGTTAGAGATTTAGTCTTCTATGTCACTAATGCAGACAAAGTTCTAACATATTTTCAGTGTCTGAATAGTAATGCAGCCATGAAATCAATAAACAAATCCACTCAGTATGCCTAGATCTAGGTACGGCAACTTTTCAGAATGCAAAACAATATGAGCACCATCACAGACACCTTTATCAGCGTTATTCTTCCCATCTGCTAAGATTTCATTTTTAAAATGATGTATTCCATCAATGACTACATAGCAGAAAAATGTCCAGCTGCTCTTCAAAGTAAATGTAAATTTGTACAAATATTATTTATAAATGTTTACATATTATCTTATCTGACTTGAACAGGAGTGTGCTGCAATCTCTGCAGAATACTGCCAAGCTGCATGAGTCACTGGATTTGGACTGCACCTTTTGCAGTAGCAGTAAATTTCACTATTCTTAGTGATAACCTTTTATTTTTACCTTTATCATGTCATATCTTGACAGGATCCTAATATTATGCACTAAGAATTGATTTAATCTTTCACTGTGCTCCCCTTCTTCGGGAGAGCAGACAAACTCTTTCTGAATGCTCAAGATAATGGTCTTTCAAACCCATCTGTTTCACAGTGTCTGTTTCTGGATGGATTGTTTGTGTGACTTTGTGTGTGTGTGTGTGTGTGTGTGTGTGTGTGTGTGTGTGTGTGCACGCGTGTGTGTGCTCATGCATGTGGCCCATGCAGATACACTGTGTGTATATTGTGGATTTGCTTCCATGTGGTGTATGTGCATGAGTGTGTGTGTGTGTGTGTGTGTGTGTGTGTGTGTGTGTGTGTGTGTGTGTGTGTGTGTGTGTGTGTGCCTGATACACATTGGGGGAACATGGAGTTCATTTCAACTTGAATGAATAATAAAGCACCACAAGTTTAATTTTAGGGCTAATCTTACAGTAAGTGCCCAGTTTTAATGCAACAGTAGCTGCCTTTTTGAAAAGTGGGACTTTTTGTGGAATTTATTCTACTCAGAGAAATTTGTCAGGGAACTTCTCCTACTCTTTTCAGTAGGTGTTATGGAATTTTTTACATCCATGGAAGCTACTACTAACTCAAGCAGAAACAACTTCAATCAAACATCTCATCTGAAGGATAGCATCCTCAGGAGTGCAGCACTGCACTGTTAGCAATCCAGTTACCTGCTGCCAGAACAGAACTCACAGCTTGTAGGTCATCCATGACCAAAGGCAAGTGCATTCGCTGTTGAGCCACTAACACTGTATCAATTACACAGTAGGCAAATGCAGACTGCAGGACTCAAACATTGGACTACAGAGGGAAGTTCACTAGCAGATTATAGTCTTAATGCTGAGTGTAAATCTACAAGACTCCCTGTGCTAGCAATCTTGCATTTTTAATTAACCTCACAACCTCTTAGCACAAGAAATCCGGACAAAGTCAAAAATAATGGAAGGGGGCAAAGATCCAAAATTTGGGACAATTTATAAATATTGATCTTAGAAAGGTGTTATAATAAGAACTTTTAATTTAGCATACAGCTTCTTAAGGATGTAAAGTCTGAATCTCAAATACCCAACATTATTTAGTGACTTCAGTCCTTAATGCATAGCGCTTAGCCTTCCATCTCCAAAATATAGAACACTACCTTTCATAATATGGAATACTACCTCTTACAATGCAAAACACTACCTCTCGCAATGTGGAACACTACCTCTCATAACGTAGAATACCACCCCCCCATAATGTAGAACACTAACTTTCACAATGTGGAACACTACCTCCCATAATGAACAACACCACCCCCCATAATGTAGAACACTACCTTTCATAATGTAGTACACTACCTCTCATAACATAAAACATTACATCTCGTAATATAGAACACAGCCTTTCACAAAGTGGAACACTACCTGCCATAATGTAAAACACTACCTGTCATAACATAGGGGTGCTACCTCCCATAATATAGAACACTACCCCCAATAATATAGAACCCTACTTCCAATAATGTAGAACACTACCTCTGATAATGTAGAACACTACCTGTCATAATGCAGAATAGTACCTGCCATACTGTAAAACGCTACTTCTCATAATGTAGAACATCACTGCTCATAATACAGAATGCTACCTTTCCTAATGTGGAACACTACCTTTCATAATGTGGAAGACTACCTATCAAAATGTAGAACACTATCTCTAATAATGTAGAATACTACCTTTCATAATGTAGAATTCTACCTCCTATAATGTAGAATGCTTTCTCTTATAATGTAGAACACTACCTTTCATAATACAGAACACTAGCTTTCATAATGTGGCATATCACCTCTCCTAATGTGAAACATTACTTCCACTAATGTAGAATACTACCTCTCATAATATAAAACACTGCCTTTCATAATGCAGAACAGTACCTCCCATACTGTAGAATACTACCTTTTCTAATGTAGAATGCTACCTTTCATAGTGTAAAATGCTACTTCATATAATGTAGAATGCTACCTCTCATAATGTAGAATACTACCTCTGATAATGGAGAACACTACCTGTCATATGCAGAACAGTACCTCCCATAGTGTAGAATGCTACCTTTCATAATGTAGAGCACTACCTTTCATAACGTGGAATATTACCTCTCATAATATAGAACACTTTCTTTCATAATGTGAAACACAACCTTTCATAATATGGAAAACTTCCTGTCAAAATGTAAATCACTACCTCTCAAAATGTAGAACATTACCTCTCATAACTAGAACACTACCTCTCCTAATGCGGAATACCGCCTCCCACAGTAAGACACTATCTCTCATAATGCAGAACACTACCTTTCATAATGTAGAACACTACCTCTCATAATGCGGGACACTATCTCTCATAATGTAGAACACTACCTTTCATAATGTGGAACATTACCTGTCATAATGTAGAACACTATCTCCCATAATGTAGAATATTCCGTTTTATAATTTAGAACACTACCTCTCATAATGTGGAACAACATTATCTCTCATAGTATAGAACAGTACCTCCCATAATGTAGAACACTACCTCTCATAATACAGAACACGAGACTATAGTTAATCATCAAATATTCTTTCAACAAATGTCCTATCATCGAATACTAAATATCGAACATTCATTCATCAAACCTATATTTCAGTGAAAGTGTGGCATAGGGAAAGAAACTAGTTGGCCAACATTTCCCCGTCTCACATACCACAGTATTTAAAACCCACCCAGGTGGGGGGCTGCAACCCCCCACACCCCCAAATGTATAAATCAACTCCAAGGTCGCATTACAGTGGGGAAAGGGGCAAATTTCTATTTGCCCTTTTCCCCACTGTACTGCGACTTCGGGGTTGGTATATGTAGTTAGGGGGTGTGGGGATGAAGTTCCTCACATTGTGCAGTGGGTTTTAAATACTGCAATGTGTGAGATGGGGAAATGTTGGCCAACTAGTTACTTTTCCCATCTCACAATTTTGCTGAAACTAATGTTCGATGTATGAACATTTGATGTTTTAATTTTGATGATAGGACATTTGATGAAAGAACATTCAATGATTAGCCATAGACCCGTAGAACACTACCTCCCAACTTGCTATAATATAGAACACTACCTGTCATAATGTGGAGTAAATGGGCAATATGTGGAACAGTTACTAACAGCTTACTAACAACTTCAACTAGGAGGCTTACAGGATGGTTAAAATATGTTGCTTTATACTTATAAAAAATTGCTTTGATGAATTAATATTATTCAGCATTATTGGCCATGGCTATTAGATAAAAATGTCTTTATCCTGAATGTGTGACTGACCCTCTCAATGTTAAAGCATGAGGCACATGAACTTGAGTCAGAATAAGGAACATTCCTCATAATGGGGTACATTTAAGTGTATGCCTTAATGATGATATGCCAGAAATCACAATTTTTTTCTTTTGAGGAGCAGACCAACACATATGAAATCTAAACATTTTGTAAAAATCCCGACAGCTGAGAAATGTGCTTGTACTTTTTTCAAATAATTGTACCCAGATGGACCCTGTAGATTCTGTTAAGATACCTAATAGTTCCTGCCATGTTTCAACCTAATTTCTTTATGAATACACATAATAAGGCAGTCTAATCTTTCTTTATAAGGCTTCTCCAGCCATTCATGCATCATTTGTCCTTCTGTGAACTGCTTTACTTTAATGTCTGCATCAATACAAAGAGGAGATGTCTGTAACCTCACTTGGTATTCTAGAACAAGTCCTAAAGGTGCCAGTAAAGATAGATCATAACTTACCTTGTAATAGTGATTTCTCTTTCTGTTCATCCCACTATTCCACCAGAGTTATTTGCTGCTTTGTCATAATACTTGTGCACTTATAGGTAACCTGCTGTTTATTTTGGTCCCACTGATTCTTCTCCAGATGTTATAGACTGTTGTCAAGCTGTTGCTTCCATGATACATTTTTTCTACCAAAGATAAATTGACATATTTTTGACAACTTCTTCTGTTTTTCTAAATCCCTTTTCTTCCTTTATACCCTCCTGTGTATTAGGTCCAGTGGGCATCTTAAAAAGCAAGCATGTCCTCATGTAAATTCTTAAATTTTATTCATAATAATTACCCTCTGTACCCCAGTGGTAAGCATTGCTTCACATGAGTGGATGCCCATTTATTAGTTCTGTTGTGTAAATGATGGTTTACCTCTGTTGCTGTCTAAGGACTCTGGGAAGGCCTCTCTGATATATCTACTAACATTATTATGGTACTGTGACAGATACATTGCAGATGCCTAAGTAATTGACACATGCCCCCCATAATCTAATACTCAGATCACTGCATCAAAGAAACCCTAGTTTCTCTAGCATAATTTTCCTTTTGTAAAGTCACACTGCCTTGGGTCCTGTGCCCCGCTTAAGTAAAAGCCCCAATATATTTTTTTCAGCAGTAATTCAAACATTTTCCCTGCACTGAGTTCAGGTAAGATTCATAAGTAAGTAGTAACTGCCCTCATGGGCCATTTTTAAGCCTAGTCAATTTCTCTTTCACACATGTGAGTTAAATACCATAACCATTATGAAAACTCCTAACCCCCAGTCCCCATCCTTGACATATTCTGTGGCACCTTCATTCATACATTAAGGAATTATTGCTGTCTTTTTTGCAAGTCTGGCATCTTTAGGGTTTTCAGACAATTTGTTAAAAGGTTGATTAGATCACTAACTTATTTTCATTTTGTCTAAGATTTTGAAGCACTTAATCTGTTCATTAATTTTTCCCCATCTGACATCCAGCATTTCTTCAGTGTAATATTGTTTGTTCCTTTTCTCTAAGAATTATACATGGCACTCAGCTACTTAGTTAATGTGCATTGCAGATACTGTAGAAATAAAATCAGCAGTGAAATGAACTTGCCAAAGTAAGTATATGAAGACGAATCAGTTACAAGCACCCACTTTGTTCTACTGAAAAACAAAGGCAAGAAGGAACAAAGGCAGAATGTGTTTATATGGTCATACATGGATTAATACTAGGCTAGTGGTCTGCAGACTATTACAAGTCTAGCTGCTAACTAGAAGTCAGAATCAACTCCTCTACCTTGCATCTGTGAGGCTAAGATCTTAACCATTATGGCACCTCCCCAGCCCCCCAGGGTTAGCACAGTAATATGCACTAAAATGAGACAAAAATGCCTGATGGTTTTAGTCACTGACTCACAACAATATTTGAAAAATATGTAACTACTCTGTGACATTCTGGATGGCAATAATTTTTGTAGTCAGATCAGGATGGAAAATAAGGAAATGCCAAACAATACAAGGAAACATGACATGGGAGTGGATGCAACAAAGTTCAGAAGGACTCACCAGACCCTGTATTTCTAGAAATAAACTTTATTTTGCATTTCCAGATAGAGTTGAAGACTGGGTGCAGCACTGCTCTAAATCAGAGATTAGAACATGACTTGTTGATATTTATAGTTGCGCATTAACTAGGAGAGAAACTAGACAACCGATAAAGAAAGAAAGAAAGAAATGTTTACATTTCATTAGTATGTATAATATGGTGAGAGTATTGCTGTTCAGAGCCCATATACTATTATTCTGTAATATAAGGAGGATCAATATATCCATTCGGAAAACTAAAAGTTTATCAGTTTTAGGGACAGTCTCACAGAAGTACATATGCCAACTGCAGCAGGCCAATGTAATAGAAAGTACAGAAATTAAGTAGTCAGCATTTAGAGATCATCCTTTAACCGTGACCACAGATAGGATTAAGCAGAAAGCACAGGCAACTAAAAAATTAGATCAGGGTGTCAAAGCAAAGGCATTTATTAGCTTTTAAAAGTATGTAACGCATGTAGACTTCATCAACAAGAGGGACTTCTTGGATTACTCCTTCTGCCATTAACATATCTAATGGATTGGCACTCGCATGCAGTATCCCTACATTTCCTGCTATCATGTAGTACAACTGACAAGAAACACATAAATGCCTATCTCACTGACATCAAATTTAGGTGAAAACATTTTGCCTCATGCTGATTTACTCTAGTGAGCCATATATGAGATGTAACTGAGTTTGCAGCCCCAGGAGCTGGGCAGAGGGTTGTATGAGATGCTGGCTGCAGTGTCTGAAGAGCAATGCATGAAAGAAGTCTGTATTTTTTTGTGTGGAGTATGCAAAATTGCCCTAGTGTAGGTCATGGAACTCCTGGGTTATGCCAGTAGTCACTGGCACCTCTTCCGTCAAGGTCTCCATTTCTTATAGGTATGATTTGACCTTGGAAGTTAACTTACAGCAGTATGGCAGCAAAAATCTTCTACTAAAATGGTATATATATATATATTCATTTTCCTTTAAGAAAACAAAACATTGACAAGTAACATGTCATTTCCATTGTGTATCACCAAGATCCTTACTGATACAGGCAAATATAGTCCTCTTGTTTTTTTAAATTTAATTGATTAATTGATCTGTGCCTATTCTCTGTACTCTTGAATTCATGAACATTTTTGGTTTAACTCGTTAAAAAGTCAGTCTCATCAATCTACAGCAATCTCTGAGGAACAAGTGTTTCAGTATATCACCTCTTAATCTTCCGTATCTACTTCAGATTACACCCTCCTGTGATTATGTATAAGCGTCTCTTAAAAATCTACTAAGAGTTAAAAAGTAATGTCAGGTATTTTCAGTGATAGTTCCAAAACAGGAAGAAGTAAGGATCTAACTGGTGTGATATATGAAAACCATCTGCTATATACCGTGATGATCTGACATGTGAAAATCATCTGCTATTTACATAAGGATATGACAGGTGTGACATATGAAAACCATCTGCTACTTACCATAAGGATCTAACAGGTGTGACGTATAAAAAACATCTACTGCTTACTCTAAGGATCTGAAAAGTGTGAGATATGAAAAACATCTGCTACTTACCATAAGGATCCAACAGGTGTGACATATGAAAACCATATACTATTTTCCATAAGGATCTAACAGGTGTGACATATGAAAACCATATGCTACTCATTGTGAGGATCTGACAGGTGTGACATATGAAAACCATCTTCTACTTAGTATAAGGATCTAACAGATATGACATATGAAAACCATCTGCTACTAAACTGATAAAAGATTGGAAGCAATTAACTAAAGAGGGAAAGATGATAGAATGGGAAGACGCCAAGAATTTATTTGGACTGCAGGCTAGAGATTGCCTTCCCTATCAAGGACTGATATCAGAGTATAGGCAAAAATAATGAAATAGGGGGGCTCTAAATGAAAGACCAGTACTGGTAGAGTCTTTAGTAAAATCTAGAACAGAAGCTACCATTACAAAAGGAATAATTAGTATAGAATTTAAAATATTGCACGCTAACTATAAAATTGATCAAAGGAGGTTAGAAAGGATTGGGAAGAGTGATTGGATAAACAATTCACAAAGAAAGAATGGAAGGATATATGTATGTCCCCCAAATATACAACAAAATCTAGAAGAATTGGGATTTTTGCTTGGAAATGTTTGCATAGATAGTTTCATACACCAACTAAACTCCAGAGAATTTTTCCTCAGATAGATAGCAAATGTTGGAGGTGTGATGGGAAAGAAAGAGGTAATTGGGAACATATTTTCTGGGAGGTCTGTGAGTTGACAGACTTTAAGGATTCCCTGCAGGATGCACTGTCATAGATGCTGGGTAGGCAGATTGGTGTGACAAGGGAGATGATTTTTCTGAGCTATGATACAGAATCGAAATTGCCTAGACATGGTAAGGCCTTGCTGTGTCTAATTATGGTGGCTTCCTAAAAAGCAATTACTAGAAAATGGAAATCAAAATCTAAACCAACTATACTAGAAGTAGTGAATATAGTAACAGAGATAAAACAACTGGAAGTAAGATATTTAGAAAAGGATAGGAGCAAACTGCATAGTAAAAAATGGGAATTGTGGGAACAATATATACAGGGGAGGAATGAGGTTTAAAAGAAGGCAGGACTTACATGAGCTATGCAATGTTTGACTGAAAATGATTGGGTAGATTATAAATGATGTATAATGTTTGCAGCTGGGAGTGTGTCAGTGTGTTTGTGATGTAAAACTGCTTGCAACTAGGATTGTGTCTGCTTGGTTTGTTTTAATTTATATAAATGTATGATTGCCTATGTCATAAGTGATGGGTTAATAAAGATGTTTCTTGTTTAGAAAAAGACTGGAATTGAATAATTTATACAATGTTGCTTAGGTTATATGATATATAGCAAGATATGTGAAGTATAATGTTTGTAAATTGGAACTTGTTAATACAGTTTGATTACTTTTATATAAATGTAAATTTGCCTGTGCCACAGGTGATAATTCAATAAATCATCTGCTACTTACTGTAAGGATCTGACAGGTGTAGCATATGAATACCAACTGCTACTTATTGTAATGATCTGACAGGTATAACATATGAAAACAATCTGCTGCTTACTGTAAGGTTCTGACAGGCATAACATATTGCAAACCATCTGCTACTGATTGTAAGGATCTAATAGGTGTGACATATGAAAACTATCCGCTACTTAGCGTAATGATCTAACAGGTGTGACATATGAAAACCATCCACTACTAACTTAATTATATGATGGTATGACCTATGAAAACCATCTGATATTTATCTTAAGGATCTGACAGGTGTGACATATGAAAACCATCAAGTACTTATTGTAAAGATCTGACAGGTGTAACATATGAAAACCATCTGCTACTTACCATAAGGATCTGACAGGTGTGACACATGAATGCATCTGCTACTGATTGTAAGGATCTGGCAGGTGTGACATATGCAAACCATCTGCTATTTACCATAAAGATCTGACATGTGTAACATATGAAAACCATCTCTACTGACTGTAAGGCTCTAACAGGTGTGACATATGAAAACCATCTGCTACTTACTGTAAAGATCTGACTGGTGTGATGTATAAAAAACATCTGCTACTTACTGTAAGTATCTGATAAGTGTGACATGAAAACCATCTACTACTTACTGTAAGGATCTGACAGGTGTAACATATGAAAACCATCTGCTACTTACTGTAAGGATCTGATACGTGTAACATATGAAAACCATCTGCTACTTACCATAAAGGTCTGACTGGTGTGACATATGCAAGCAATCTGCTAATTGCTATAAGGATCTGATATGTGTGACATATGAAAACCATTTACTGAAAGGATCTGACAGGTGTGACATATGAAAACCATCTGCGACTTACTGTAAGGATCAGACAGGTATGACATATGCAAACCATGTGCTACGTACTGTAAGGATCTGACAGGTGTAACATATAAAAACCATCTGCTACTTACCATAAAGGTCTGACTGGCGTGACATATGAAAGCAATCTGCTAATTGCTGTAAGGATCTGATATATGTGACATATGAAAACCATTTACTGAAAAGATCTGACAGGTGTGGCATATGAAAACCATCTGCTACTTACTGTAAGTATCTGACAAGTGTGACATATGAAAACCATCTACTACTTACTGTAAGGATCTGACAGGTGTGGCATATGAAAACCATCTACTTATGAAAAACATCTGCTACTTACCATAAGCATCTGACAGGTGTGACATATGAAAACCACCTGCTACTTACCATAAGAATCCGACAGGTGTGACATATGAAAACCATCTGCTACTTACTGTAAGGATCTGACAGGTGTGACATATGCAAACCATCTGCTACTTACTGTAAGGATCTGAGATGTGTAACATATGAAAACCATCTGCTACTTACCATAAAGGTCTGACTGGTGTGACATATGCAAGCAATCTGCTAATTGCTGTAAGGATCTGATATGTGTGACATATGAAAACCATTTACTGAAAGGATCTGATATGTCTGATTTTCTTCAACACTGCTTGTGTCGATAAGCTGGGTTTCATTTAAATAACCTGAATCCTTGAGCAATTATTGATAGCAGAAAGGTTTAATACAACAGATGCTAATTTTAGCAACTTGGCCTCAGTCACAGCTCCAAGTAGGTTTATTCTGGATAGCTTATAAAGGAGAAGATTCAGATACCGAGTACTAGATATGACTCAAACAAGAGTCATCTTCAACTTAGTATTCTCAAACCATAGATAGGAAGTATCACAAATCTGGTTTAACGCCTCATACATGTGACTGTCAAGCTTATGCTCTGGTGGCCAGTGAGAAGTCTGACTGATGTTATCCCAAGCTGAAATTTTTTAATATAATTATTGCAAAAGCCCAAACTATCCTCACTCTAAGCACCAGCATGGTGAAAAGGTCTAGGATTCCATATTAAAATATAACAGGATGGACAGATTTATGTAGATATAGTTTATATACACTAAAAAACAAAAATATACTTGCTTTTAGAATAATAAGCAATTTTCAATTAAACAATCAAAATATTAATGCATGCTGCATATGGAGTATGAAGAATAAATTGATGCATTTATCTGTGCTTTTTAAATGCTGTTAGTGCAGTGCTTAATACTGTTAGGGAGGTGTTTAATTTAAGTGCAAGTGGTAATTTTTCCACAATATTTGTACTCACTGGATAATGAATCTCTCACAATTTCTGCTAGTTTTTATTAATTTCAAGTGATAGGTTTCTAGATCTTGTATTGAATATTGTCACCCTAAAACTGAGTTGGGCATGATTTCATATTTTTTTTTTTATTTATTTTATTTCATTTGCCATTTGTTAACTGGGTTAGTCTGGCTGGGCAGATGCCCTTTTTCAGCAGAGAGCTGAGGAGTAAAACTCCAGATACAAAGATTACTATTAGTTACAAAAGAGCAATACAGATAAAAACAACAACATAAAATGAGAATCTTATTTGTTTTTAGCATTCATTACAAAGGTACATTTATTAATCTTAAAATAACATGTAAATGATGTAATTGTATGGTAAGAAATAGGAGGAGAGGAAAAGGAAGGACTAGTAAGTAGGGAGTGCTTACTTATAGCGTGGAGTCAAGTAAGGGAAAATAGCGGGGAATTGGTAAGGTAGGAGGATGAAAGACATAGGTGAGAGTTGTCTGATACAGTGAACAGTGATTAAGAAAGAGGTACATTGTTACTTATATGGAAGGAGAAACATACAGCCAGGAGAGTCTAAGATGTAGGAAATGGAGACAGAGGCTTGGTGGGAGAAGAATGGCTTGGGAGGAATTGACTCAAGTACGGTCTTTACAGGGGCAGGTCCAGGAGTTGAGTAGGTAGTCCTTTAGGGCTAGTTTGAAATTGGGTAAGTTTTGGTGAGTTCTGATATAGTGAGGGAGCTTGTTCCAAAATGTGGAGACTGCATGACTGTAAAGGCTTTTTCCTATGGATTTAGTAGGTTTGGAGATTTGGAGAAGGTGCTGATATGAACTATGAAGCTCACGGTTACGGATGTGGGGGGAGATGAGAGTTGCTAGTGAAGGACAGGCTACGGGTTGTTGTAAGAAGGAATGTGTCAGGTGAAGTTGAGGTAGAAGGAGTTGGTTATGGAATTCTAGCCAGCAAAGTTTTGTTAAGGAAAGGCAGTGGTGTGAGTGATAGGGGAGATTTGTGGCAAACTGTGTTAGCTGAAGTTTGTTTAAGAGATTTTGTGGAGATTGGTAAATATGGGGCAACATATAATAAAGTGTGTAGGAGGTAGGCTTGAGCGAGGGATACTTTGGATTCTTGAGTAAGGAATTGTTTGTTTCTGTATAGCAATCCTAGTTTCTGGTGGGTTCTTTTGATGCAGTTGTTGATGTGGGTATCAAATTTTAGCTCATCGTCTATGAGTATACCGAGAAGTTTAATATGCTAAGTGTGGAGTCCATCTGAAAAGGAAGCAAAAAACAGAGATAACCTTGCACTTTAGCAGAGTACTTCAGTCTTCACAGCCCCACTGCATGCTTCACTAAGACTCCTTAAACCTTCCCAAGTGATGCAGGGCAGCTTGTATTTAGGCTGCAGTATCTAGCAATATATTGAGCGATTGGCTAGATGAGATAAGTATACAGGGTTATGTTTTATTTTATTTCACTTATTTGTTAACTGGGTATGCTCACTGGACCCAAGTGCCTCTTTTAAAGGGAAACCTGGAAGAACTGTCTGATTTAGTGACTTGCACAGAGTTATACAGTAGGCAAATGGAAGATGAGGGAATGAAAACCCGGGCTACAAGAAGCAGGGTTAACGGGATTTTCACAATCTACTGATCATATAACTGGGTGTGAAGTGTGTTTCAGAATAAGCCTTTCAGACTTTGGTTAAAAGAAACTAAATCAAAGGTCAGTTTATCATTCACTGTATTCCTAGGTCTTTTATTCATCGATTTCTATTAGTGTTTCTTCATTAATTTTTGTACTGAATGTAATACAACTTTCACAAAATTGATGAGACATCAAGTGGTACTGAGGGCGACTGTATTTATTGCAACAAGTACTGCTTTTGTTCAAACTATATTGAAATATTAATTATATACTTAGAACATGTTATCATATTCCTCATTTTGCAATCACCAGTATATTTCATTAAATGCACTTCAATACCTGAAATTATACCCCTTTTGCACATCCTAATATCTTGGATAGATATCCTGTCACCCTTCAAACAGTTTATTTACCCACAGAAACAAATAATTGTTAATGATGAGTTGAATGCATTTATTTATGATGCCCTTTTGAGGAATGAAACAAATGTCTTTACTAAGTTTGTATATCCTGCAAACATAGTCAGCTGTCATTCAGTGTGATTCAAGTCTCTTTAAAAAATTCCTGAACTGTAACCTGCAGTGAATACAAATATGTCAGATAGGCACACAATTGTCTGATGAAGTACATCCTTTATGTGGGAGGCCACTGTGGCATGACGCCAAACTTCAAGAACAAGCCAAATTGTAATGAAACTATTAGCAAGAATAACTAAGGCTTTCAATAGATTATGCAAAACTTCTAGGAGTATGCCCAGGGCCCAAAGAGATAATGCTTTTGACCTTTTTATTGCTATAGGAGACCTCATTCTCAAAAGGACAGATGTGCAGTACTTGTTTTGGGAGTTGATAGAGAATTTGTCCATCAGAGTATTTATAATTAACAGATGATTAAATATTACTGCAGTATTTATCAATTATTGCTTTATTCAACCTTTCTTACTTAGATTTTTGACACAGTTAAAGAATCATTTGTCGTAGCCCTTGATATTAGATGTTAACGTAGTCTGACCTATCTGATTTGTCCAGTTTAGTAAGATCATACTATATTTTCTTTACACAGGATCTGTTTGGCAAGTTAGAGATGATTTTGATAGTGCTAGCCTTCTTTTCTGTTATATAGTATATTGACTTTCTAGTTCCATCACATTTATGTTTCACCAGTATGTATTTTATGGATGAATTCTTTAATAGTACCGCTGATATTTTTTTATCTTCATACTATACTGTAGTGCAGCGGTTAGCATTGTCGGCTCACAGCAAGAGGTTCTCCAGTTCGATTCTTGGCTAGAGTGCCTTCTGTGTGGAGTCTGCATGTCCTCCCTGCGATCAACTGAATGTTAAAAGGCATGCAGGTAGGTGTGTGTGAGCCTTCTCTGAAGGTTGGGTGCTGGGCTGGCAACTCGACACTGTAAAAATCCACTACCAATCATAAGTGGACCGGTGATCCACTGTGGTGACAACTACCTGGGAAAAGCCAAAAGATTTGATTGATCCTATATTGTAGTATGTTAGTCATTAAGGATACTCCCTTAATTTTCATTTCAGCATATTTATTTCATTTAGTTACTTTTAGCGGAGTCTAGAAATATTTTCCATTTTATAGGTACTGGTTTTATATATTATGTTATGGTGGTCAGTTTTTAATAGTGAGGGGATAACAAAGGAGAACAACTGGATGAAATGTTTGTCATTATAATATTATTTATGCTACTACCCTTGCTGAATCATAAAGAGATTGGTATGAGTTATTTTCATTAAGAAAATCCAATGGCATTTTGGGAGTATTTGTTCATAGCATTATCATTTTCAGGGTTTTTCCCCAGTTTACATTTTAATTATTAAAATCGCCCTTGAGAAGCTATTGTGTTTCTACTGCAGTAGACTATTAATATATTTTCTGCTGTATAGTATCAGTAAAGAAGCTGTATAATCCCAATGAAAGTAAATTCTGATTTATTTGTTGCGATTTTATATGGAAGAGTTCCAATTAGGGATTTTTCTGTTAACCTTGGTCTTAAATTATCTTCTACAACTGTGCTGAAACTGCCACAGTTTCTGTCTTGCCTACAATGAGATGAGGGGAACCCTAGCGAGTCTTTTTTTTAATTCAAATTAATGAAACAAGCTTTACTTGTGATAAAGATATCTACATTTTCAGTCCAAAGAAAGGTTTCAAAACTACTAATTTTTAGATTAAATTTCTTTACCATAGTTTTTATTGTACCATTTGTATCACTTTTTTTTTCATTGTGTAATTTTTGTGCTGGTCTAAAAAAGACACTGTGGGGGCACAATGATTTCTATTCAGTATCTGCTTGGCTGGGATGAAAGATGTAATCCATCAACTCCAAAGTAGGTCAGATGATGATGATGAATTTTTTGCCAGGACAAGTTGACAAGCACTGAATCATTGGTTTGTTGCACAGCCTTTAGACATGTCATGATTTTAGTGTCACTCAAGAAGGCAGAATATGAAAAAATGTGTGTCTGTTTTATGGACCACAGAATCACTGATCACAACAACATTATTAGGGTTGCCTGGTTTTAAATAATTTCTAACTGGTTTAGAAATTAATGTAGGCTTATTATATCACCCAAGTCTTGCATATGTTTAGGTCTGTCTACTATATCAATATAGGATATGATAACAGCAGAGTTTTTTTTCTGTTGGTTTTAGACTATATGTTTGTATTTGACTATATGCCTGAGTTTCCTCTATTCTAGATGTACTTTGTGGGATCTTGCAAGGAGAGATCTTTCCACTTCACCTCATCTTGAGAACCCATTTGTTCTTGTAGAAATGTTTACATGCTATCCTGGAGAGCTGTTTGGTCAGAGTTTTACCTTAATAGCCAATGTAAATTTAAATCTATTGTTGCTCTTAAAAGTCAACAAGAAGAATGTATGTAATGAGACTGATGGAGTTCTTGAACTGCTTGAAGAAACTACTATTTATTTGTTTATTCATTTTTTTCTAATCATAACCTTATGTAACAATAGAGCAACATATTATACAAAACTGTAAACAACACAAGACATTTTACTATTAAATATTACCTAACAAATCAAATGTTAGCAGAAAAACAAGTAAAAGAAGTTTGCTAGAATTTGTTTCCATAACCAGCTAAGGCTGGTAGTCCTTCTGAGACCTTGGGATGATATAGGAGAAATCTGGGAGGAATCAAGTGTAGACAGTCATATGATGTATCTCATTATAAATCTGTCCCATCCTTTTAGGGATAGTTGCCCCAGGTGTGTCCAAACAGATGTAATACATGTAGTCTAGAGATCAGTTCTACCTGCATAGACCACATTCATAAGGAGCATGGTAAATTGGAAAAATTGCTAGAGTGAAAGCAGATCTAATCTTCTGCTAGGTTGAAAAAGTTCTGCTTAGCTTATTAGTTATTTTTGATACTTCTATTCAAATTGTTTCAACTTTGGGGAAGAAACTGTTATTTATGAGGTGTTTAAAGGAACGTTTTTGGAGTATGTGCATTTCAATGTCTTTTCCTAGTTACAGAGATTGAGATGGAAACGAATGTACTTCATTTTTGCAATTCTTGCTTATACTGAGAGGTGCAGAAGTTTTACAATTTCCCCCTTGAAGATGAGCTATTATGGTGATTATTTTATAATAAGGTTACTAGCAAATTCCCTTTGGAAAACAGATTTGCTATCAAGAAGAATAAGTAATAATTGCCCACTCTTTTATAAAAAATGATGCAAAAAGATAAAAGATATGGGCATTAGAATGTTCAAGCAGTGGGCATGAATGTATAAATGGAAAGATAATTTAAGTTTAATCAGCCTGCAGTCTTACAGAGATCACTATTAGGCTAGAAGGCAACATTTATTAAAATTAAATTAATATAACTAGTAGGTTTAAGAGCACAACAGGAATGGGGTAGGTGAGGTAAAGAAAATTTGATCATGCAATAATCCATTCTGTTAGCTGACTGAAAAAAAATATTGCAATAGTGTTCCTTGTTAATTTATGCAGAAAATCTGTTTCCAGCTCCTCCCAAAATGTATAAACAATTAACCTCCTTATGCATACAAAACATATACAAGATTTGATTTCTGCCTTGATGTAGAACTTTTAAGACTCAACAAAAACATTTTAAAAATAAAATAACACTTCCATAGCACAAACCAAAAACAAGAAGTAATATTAGTATCATCATCATCTTCTTTCGGCTGTTCCTGTTAGGGGTCGCCACAGCAGATCACCTGTTTCCATTTCTTCCTGTCCTCTGCATCTTGCTCTGTCACACCAATCACCTGCATGTCCTCTCTCACCCCATCCATAAACCTTATCTTAGGCCTTCCTTTTTTCCTGTTACCTGGTAGCTTCATCCTTAGCATCTTTTTCCCAATATACTCCGCATCCCTCCTCAGCACATGTCCAAACCAATGTAATCTTGCCTGTCTGGCTTTGTCTCCAAACCTTCCAACCTGGACTGACCCTCTAATATACTTAATTCTAATCCTGTCCACCCTCGTCACACCCATTGCAAATCTTAACATCTTTAACTCTGCCACATTCAGCTCAAACTCCTGCCTTTTTGTCAATGCCACTGTCTCCAACCCATATAACATAGCTGGTCTCACTACTGTCTTGTACACCTTCCCTTTCACTCTTACAGGTACTCGTCTGTCACAAATCACTCTTGACACTCTTCTCCACCCACTCTATCCTGCCTGTACTCTCTTCTTCACCTCTCTTCCACACTCACCGTTACTCTAAACTATTGACCCCAAGTATTTAAACTCATCCACCTTCGCCACCTCTACTCCTTGCATCCTCACCATTCTTCTATCCTCCCTCTCATTCACACACATATATTCTGTCTTAGTCCTGCTGACCTTCATTCCTCTTCTCTCTAGAGCATATCTCCATCTCTCCAGGGTCTCCTCCACCTGTTCCCTACTCTCACTACAGATCAATGTCATCTGCAAACATCATAGTCCATGGGGACTCCTGTCTGATCTCGTCTGTCAACCTGTCCATCACCATTGCAAATAAGAAAGGGCTCAGAGCTGATCCTTGATGTAACTACACCTCCGCCTTAAACGCATCCGTCACTCCCACTGCAGACCTCACCACTGTCACACTACCCTCATACATATCCTGTACTGCTCTTACATACTTCTCTGACACTTCTGACTTCCTCATACAATACCACAACTCCTCTCTAGGCACCCTGTCATATGCTTTCTCTAAGTCTACAAAAACACAATGCAACTCCTTCTGACATTCTCTGTACTTCTCCATCAACACTCTCAGAGCAAACATTGCATCTGTAGTGCTCTTTCCTGGCATGAAACCATACTGCTGTTCACTAATCATCACGCCCCTTCTTAACCTAGCTTCCACTACTCTTTCCCATAACTTCATGCTGTGACTGATCAATTTAATCCCTCTGTAGTTACTACAGCTCTGCACATCACCCTTATTCTTAAAAATGGGTACCAAAACATGTTTTTCTCCATTCCTCAGGCATCCTCTCACATTCTAAGATTTCATTAAACAATCTGGTTAAAAACTCCACTGCCATTTCACCTAAACACCTCCATGCTTCCACAGGTATGTCATCTGGGCCAACAGCCTTTCCATTCTTCATTCTCTTCATAGCTATCCTTACTTCCTACTTGCTAATCCATTGTACTTCATGATTCACTATCCCTACATCATCCAACCTTCTCTCCCTCTCATTCTCTTCATTCATCAACCCCTTAAAGTACTCTTTCCATCTCCTCAACACACTCTCCTCGCTTGTGAGTATGTTTCCCTCATTATCCTTTATCACCCTTACCTGCTGCACATCTTTCCTAGCTCGGTCCCTCTGTCTAGCCAATTGGTACAGGTCCTTTTCTCCCTCCGTAGTGTCCAACCTTTCATACAACTCTTCATATGCCTTATCCTTAGCCTTCACCACCTCTCTCTTTGCCATGCACCTCATCTCCTTATACTCCTGTCTACTTTCTTCATCTCCCTGACAATCCCACTTCTTCTTTGCCAACGTCTTTGCCTGTATACTCTTCTGTACTTCCTCATTCCACCACCATGTCTCCTTGTCATCCTTCCTCTGTCCCGATGTGATACCAAGCACCTTTCTAGCTGTCTCCCTTACTAGCACTGCTGTAGTTACCCAGCTATTTGGTAACTCCTCACTGCTACCCAGTGCCTGTCTTAACTCATCCCTGAACTCCACCTCACAATTATCCTTTTTCAATTTCCACCATTTGATCCTTGGTGCTGCCCTCACACTCCTCCTCCTCCTCCTCTTCTTGATCACCAACATCATCCTACAAACCACCATCCTATGCTGCTTAACTACACTTTCTCCTGTCACCACTTTACAGTCTCCAATCTCCTTCAAACTGGCCTTCCTACATAAGATATAATCCACCTGTGTGCATCTTCCTCCACTCTTGTATGTCACCCTATGCTCCTCCCTCTATTAGTATACATATTAAATCAGATTTTCTGGCATATAAGTCTATTCCATAGGGTGCCTGAAGAAAACTAGGAAGTAGAAAAATAAAAACAACTGAAAAGTGTGGTTTATAGTCAAGTTAGCCACAGAAGCAAAGTGATCACAGGAAGATTTTAATTTAATAAATACAACTTTTAACAAAACAAATGAGTGTATAACCCTGGTATACATGGGTAAGTATAAACAAACAGCATAGAAGGCTAGAGCCCTGACCGAGACTCAGATGACTTACATTATGTAGTGACCCAAGCAGTGGAAATGGTAGCTGAGAGAAGGTGAGACTGAGCGGGTGATGGCACACCAGCTATCCTGGTATAGGGGTCTTATTCACGGAAATGCTGCCACCTCCTGCTACAAGAGTTATACAACATGGAGTGCTATGGAAAAAACACACCAGGTAGTGTCATTTGCACATATACTGAGGTGTGAATATGCCATAGGATGTAAATATAGCAACAGAGTTGGTCAAGTATCACAGGGAGGGCTTACACTAAGAAGTAAAAAAAAACTTCCACAAATGATGACTCACCAGCATTCAAGGTTCAACCCCAAATAGCTAAATTAAATGAGGTTACTAGAAGATATTCCCTTCTTGAAGGAAGAGACCCCTCACACAAGGAGCATCATTTGAGAGCTTGGTAGTCATAAATGCCTTGGATAAAAGATGGTTAAATAAAGGCCTAAACATGATATGAAAAACAAGTTACACCACAAAATTGCTTTTACTGAATCCAAAAATATTTATGTGAAACAACTATAAGAATCAAAATCAAGAGGAATAGCTTTAGTGTTCTCCAGTGAGGTAGTAAAATGTTAATGAAAAACATAAAAGACAGAAAAAAACATCAAGAAATAGAAATGGTAAAAAGCAGACAGGGACACCAACTAAATCAAAAAGAGGAACAAAATGCACTCAAAAAAGCAAAGTTCCAAATGGGGGAGAAACACCCAGTGTTGTCAGCAAAATAAACAAAACATTTTACTGACAGAGTCTGTAATAAAGGACAGCTAAAGCAGGACTAGTGAAGCTCCCTAACATGTAAGATGAGAAGGGAATGGCATCTGGAAAGGGCTGCTGAATGGTTCCTACTTATTATTCACACCAGAAATAAGTGAGATTTAGGTTCTACATAACTAGTTGCTAGGCTTGCAGTCCAGAGGACCATTCGGGAAATTATTACAAATTTCCTGTAGTAACTACAGAGGGATTAAATTGATGAGTCACAGCATGAAGTTATGGGAAAGAGTAGTGGAAGCTAGATTAAGAAGGGACGTGATGATCAGTGATCAGCAGTATGGTTTCATGCTGGGAAAGAGCACTACAGATGCGATATTTGCTTTGAGAGTGTTGATGGAGAAGTACAGAGAATGTCAGAAGGAGTTGCATTGTGTTTTTGTAGACTTGGAGAAAGCATATGACAGGGTGCCTAGAGAGAAGTTGTGGTATTGTATGATGAAGTCAGGAGTGTCAGAGAAGTATGTAAGAGTGGTACAGAACATGTACAAGGGTAGTGTGACAGCAGTGAGGTCTGCGGTGGGAGTGACGGATACGTTTAAGGTGGAGGTGGGGTTACATCAAGGATCAGCTCTGAGCCCTTTCTTATTTGCAATGGTGATGGACTGGCTGACAGACGAGATCAGACAGGAGTCCCCATGGACTATGATGTTTGCATATGACATTGTGATCTGTAGTGAGAGAAGGGAACAGGTGGAGGAGACCCTGGAGAGATGGAGATATGCTCTAGAGAGAAGAGGAATAAAGGTCAGCAGGACTTAGACAGAATATATGTGTGTGAATGAGAGGGAGGATAGAGGAATGGTGAGGATGCAAGGAGTAGAGGTGGCGAAGGTGGATGAGTTTAAATACTTGGGGTCAATAGTTCAGAATAACGGTGAGTGTGGAAGAGAGGTGAAGAAGAGAGTACGGGCAGGATGGAGTGGGTGGAGAAGAGTGTCAGGAGTGATTTGTGACAGACGAGTACCTGTAAGAGTGAAAGGGAAGGCCTACAAGAGGGTAGTGAGACCAGCTATGTTATATGGGTTGGAGACAGTGGCATTGACAAAAAGGCAGGAGTTTGAGCTGGATGTGGCAGAGTTAAAGATGTTAAGATTTGCACTGGGTGTGACGAGGTTGGACAGGATTAGGAATAAGTATATTAGAAGGTCAGCCCAGGTTGGAAGGTTTGGAGACAAAGCCAGAAAGGCAAGATTACGTTGGTTTGGACATGTGCTGAGGAGGGATGCTGAGTATATTGGGAAAAAGATGCTAAGGATGAAGCTACCAGGTAGCAGGAAAAAAGGAAGGCCTAAGATATGGTTTATGGATGTGGTAAGAGAGGACATGCAGGTGGTTGGTGTGACAGAGCAAGATGCAGAGGACAGGAAGAAATGGAAACAGATGATCCGCTGTGACAACCTCTAACGGGAACAGCCGAAAGAAGATGATGATGATTACAAATTTCCAACTTGACTTTAAGCCCTGTCTGGTTAAGTGACCACATCAAAGTCACACAGAAGACAAATGAAGGGTGAGAGAATCATTTTCTTGACTAGAGATACTACAGCTCACAGCCTTAACTCACTGCACTAGTTACCAGCCTTGGTCATATGCATCCTGTAGAATTAAAACTGAAGATGCTAGTACAGAATCAAGCACCACTAAAAAACAAATCAGAGATGTAAATGCAGCATCACAAGTCAGCCAGACAGTTTTATCTGAATGAATGAATGAATGAATGAATGAATGAATGAATGAATGAATGAATACAATGCAGGTTTTCACCTCAGGCTCAGTCTTCTTCAGGTTAGGAATAACTTTGATTACACCCTGAGTACTTTTCACACTCAAATATTTATCTTATGAAGTAAAGCAAGCTGAGCTTTAAAGAGAAATGACAATTTAAACCAGGGAGGTGAGAAGAGCTCAGTCTGGATTTGTATCATCACCTAGATTCAGCTATTATAATATTTCATTTGTTAACATTTCCCACTGGTATTTTAATGACAAACAAATGAAAAGGTGAATGCAAAGTCAGTGCTATGCCAGAAGGTCAAGGGCAATTGAAAGCTAAGTTCTTCTGTTTCAGTTCAGTTTCATTGCTGCTTGGTTGATTTTACTGTTAACAGCTTTGCTTTACTGCTTTGGTTGGAATATTCACTCTATCTGTTGTCTGGTTTTTTTTGTTTGCTTGTTTGTTTCCATTTCATTTTATTAAACCTATATATTCCAGCCATTTCTTTCAGTTCTGCCTGTTTCTTAGGTTATAAGGATTTCAGTTTACTGCAGGCTATAGCAGCCACTCCCTCTTGTTTCGCCTTTGTCTTTTCAGGATGACAGGAAAGGTTCTGAGCTTTCTTGGGTTACTGTTGCTATAGTACCTAACATGTATACACACTGTTGCCATCAAAATAATATTCTATATTACAGAGCAGCTCTGACTCACCAGCATTTACTTTTTTTAGTTTTAAACACTTTTAGCCATGTAACCCTGTGTACTATCATATTTATTTTTCTAATGACAGCCTTTGAACCTTGCAGGTTATGATTTCCCTATTTTTAATTATTATTACTTGCAAAAAATCATTTATACAGGGCATATTTTTCAGTATTAATCTGGCAATGTTTCAATACATTAACCCAATACACACAGAGGCACATGTACACTTACAAGTACAACATGTAAAATTAAATAGAATCTGGCTATATAAAAAAATGGTCAAAACTATGTAGCAGAATGCTTTGTCACAAATTTAACAAGACAGATAAATTTAGATATGGTATTGAATGTATTAACTTGTAGTTGGTGGGATTTCTAAAAAAATACTTAAATTAATCCCTTACAATAAAACAGTAGTGGTGTGAAACAGTGATTTATGACTATACCATGGCCAGTACCGATTTGCAGCACAAATCATTATTCTGCTATAAAACTGGATAGAGCATAAAATCATGCAGACTTGCATTCCACCACTCGATGCTGAGCCTTATTCATGCTGCATAAGTTGAAAAGCTGCATAGCATTGTGGTCAGCTGCATGCTGTATTATTATAGCAGGCCAGCAAAGCAGTGATCCCTTCATCTTATGCACATAACATTGAAACTCTCAGTGGTTTCTAGTGATGCAGAGTAAGGGGCATCTACATCAGTGGGCTGTTCTCCTGTGCTTATCTGTGCTTGTTGCTGCAGCACATCCCACCATGCCTTGCAGGCCACTTGGTTATACAGGTATACAGCTCCATGGTAACATAAGCATGCAAATTAAATGCAAATTAGTTACATGGGCAGCATTTGCAGTGACTTGTGCTTATACACTACACATAGCTGAGATGTGTCATGGCAATTCAGCAAACTGGGAGATATGGGAGGTGGGAGGGGATGTCCTCTATGCAATGAATAATACATTCTATATTAAATAAAGAGTGGTCCTGGATAGTAAGCATTGCAGACACAATTATGTAATATAATACATAAAGCATTATGGGAAGTGGGGAAATAGCCTTACGCAATGAGCAGTACTACATGTAACCACCAGGAAAGAGGACTGCAAACATGATCCTTCCTTTAAATTACATAGGCTCATAGGCTTAGGTTCATAAGTTTAGTTCAGTGAACAGGTTTCTTGTTGGCTGGTGCTTAAGAAGAAGAGCTTATGAAGCTTAATGCCAAGTATCTTATGATGGAACTTTTGTGTTCCCATGAGATCGTTGAGCTCTCCATAAAAGTAATGAGTGATACCCGATTTACTACCAGGAGAAGTCTATTCCACAAACAACAGAGTCACTGACAAGGGGATTTTTCACACCTTGTATTTTGTCACTGTTTAACTTAAGATTAAGCAAACTAACCACAGTATTAATGCCAGAGGGTTTTCAGCAGTAATGGGTCATTCGCTGCATGATAGATGAGGCATAAGTCAATGATGAAGAGGCAATAGAAAACCAAGCAGAGGGAAATCTGCTGAAACGTGTTTGTGTAACTTAAGAAATATTCTCCACTGTTTTTCTTTTTAAGACTCCTATAAACATTTTCCAGCTAAACAATTTGTCAGGTAAGAAAACTACAGAAAATGTTATCTTACTCAGTGACTGACTGCACTTGAATTGTAGAAGAGGATGGATAGCAGCTCTCCTATGATAACATTTCATTCCTCAATGGATCAGAGACACACTCCCATTGGTCTTGCAGACTGTTACAGTAACATGTCAGACATAGATAAGGCCATTGTCTTTTACAGTGCCCAGATCTTGACTATGAGGTTAAATTTAAGAGCCCTTATCCTCAACAAAGTACATCGCCATGGAAGAGACTGCAATGAAAGCCACTGTACTGCACTACAACAATTTTTAATACATTGTGCACATGTGATGTGTAGCCCAGGCAAGTCTAGCAGTTTGCTATGCAGGATTAAAACTTTTTTTGCTGCTAACAAGTATTGTTCTGCAGTTATGTCTTTAAATCCCTCAGTTTCTCATTCCTAAATTACTTTACTAGACAGTGCACGCCACTCATTTAGCATGTTTAGATAATAAATAAATACATGCATGCATACACACACACACACACACACACACACACACACACACACACACACACACACACATGCACACACACACACACACACACACACACACACACAGACACACACACACACACACACACACACACACACACAAACACAAACACACACACACACACAAATATATATATATATATATATATATATATATATATATATATATATATATATATATATATATTTATATATAAGTTACTAGGCAGAGGTGCAAGCAAGGCTCAGGACAATGTCCCCAAGCTTGAAATGATATGCATACCGTGTGAGTCAGATTTTATGGTTTACCTTAAGATCAGCGAAAAAGATTTTAAATAAAACTGTGCCAAGGACTTGAGCCATGTGTCAATCTACTAGCGGCTGAGGTGGAAATGAAAAGCTCAGCTCCAGTCCTAACTTGCTATGTTCATCCCAAGTGGCATTTTTTAATCCATCATTCAGTAAAGCTGTTAACCTTAGGATCCATGAGTTTTTAATGTCTCTTTTATGGGCCCCTATTAGTGCTCTGACCATCAAATGCCATTTAGAAAACCCTAATCCCTCAACAGGTAATCAGGTTTATTCTGGTTTAGCCCTCAATCCACATTTTCTTTATGCCTTGACAATGCCCTGTATCTGGTAGCCTGACATGCAGACAATGGAAATGAGGTCTGTCCAACGAATTATGCACACTCCAAGGTATATGACACTTCTGGCTACAGTGTTAGGCATTGTTTGCCAGTGCTGAAAATATGCAAAGCTCTTTAAGCTCATTGTATATTTCTTGACATCCATCAGTGCCCTGGACCACACCAGCACCCTTCCATGACATAAAGTGTGCAGGAGCTAGTTACTTAGTGCTGCCACTTCTCATTTATCTTCTTCTGTGCCTGTACAGCTGTTCAGACCAGGATTAAATGGGTCAGGATCATGGTTTCTTCCCTCTGTGCTATGATGCAAGCTTAAGTCCCTGAAATTTGCTTATACTTCCAATACAGAGAAATAGTATTGAAGACTTTGGTCAGATCTTGCAATAAAACATGGGCACAGGTCTTCTAATCTAATGTGGTTGTCAAATTTTTGAAAAAGATGACAAAATTCAGCACACCATAATGATACATATTAAATAAGAGTTGGTCTTCCTTATGCAACTGTATCAGATGGAAAATGACACCTTCAACCACTTTGCATGAGATAGTAGTAAGACTAATATGGTTACATTTATCGAGATGTAGGGATGCACCACTCTAATGTATGGATTCCACCACTTCCTGATGCCTGGGAAAAGGGACATTATCTCTAAATAAGGATTTGTTTAACAGTATGTCCAGCAAGTAGATCAAGTTTTGCCTTATAGCACAGAGGAAGATCCCAGAGATGCCATCTACTACCATCAAACTGTATTTTTGCTTTATTTTGCTTAGAGCTATCATACTTGGCAAGTGGTAATATATAGCGCCCAAGTGGCAATATATAGCAGCTCATCTTGGTGATCAAGTAGCATTACAGTGCTCTTTCCTTGGAATATAAATTTGGACTGAACCTGTTAAATAAGATGCTGGTGTCATCCAATAGTTCTGAGTGGATCAAGTTATTATATTTCAGGTTCTGCTTTTTATCTTCTGACCCTCATTCAATAACATCATTGCACAAAGTCTTTTATTTTGCTTCATCCTTTATTGCCAAGTTAAGCTCAGTGAAGCAGGCCTTTTGTTTCCATCTGTCTTGGTTGCCAAGTGAAGATCATAGGAGGGATTAACTTGTCTAACTGCCTTTGTTAGAAGTGCCTGGCAGAGTTTAGTCTGGATATGTTAATGACGGTATATGTACATGTGAACTGCTTTCTTTCTTTCGTTCTCTTTCTTTTTTATGTTAAACAGTTTATTAAGAAAAGGATTCCACCAGATGGGGCACCTTTATAAATTTTTCACCATATTTATGGTTTGTTCAGGATTTACTTACTTGTTTATGCATTGACTGTTTATGGCAGAAGAATTAACAAAAATCTGATGTAGAGGATTTAGATGAGTTCAAGGCAAGACCTCACTTTTTGGTGGCAAGATACACATTAATTGTTTTGGAATCTGTTTTGTAAACATTATACAGTGTCAAAAAATTCTGAATAAGGTTTTTTTTTATAATAGTGAGGAGCAAGACCATACTGTGATCTGATGCAAGTGGGATCAAAACAACGCCTCCTGATATGTGTAGAGAATATCAAGTATAATTTTCCCTCTAGAGCTCTTCTAGCCTATCATAGTTCACAAAATCCAGGATGCAATAAGTACACTTGCTGTCAGTGCTGCAGTTATCCTAGTCTGTATTTGTGTAGCTGATGACCTCTAACATGATTGCATTGTCTTCTGCTTAGATGTTTGCTAACTTCTCAAAGAATATGTTGTGTTCATATAGGCTTGTTAGCAGATTATCTTTAGCAGGGTGGTACTCATTTCATTAGAGCATGTTGGAAAGAGAAATAAGTACAGAAACAAGATTTAATGTTTAGAACAGAACTATCTGTGGGTAGTAGTGAATTACACTTATAAACACTGTGCATGATACATGTAGTTTCAGTGCACACAACGATGTCCTGAGTGAACGGGTGCATACAGCCCAAGCTGTAAATGGGGCAAACGTGAATTCTGATTGGAAAAAGGTGTTGTAGTCAAACTGGACACTGGTAAAAATACAGTATAATGGTATAATATATTTATAAAAAGCTATATTTAAATTGCAAGCTGTTCAAGTCTGCATGTTTGATGTTGAAAATTCTTGGAACAGCTTCAGTCTGTTGGGTCACGTATGCTTTTGTCCTATGGAGGAGCCTCGGAAAGTCAATAAAAATAACCAGATATCTTGAGCAAATGTTTGGGTCACACTGGGAGCTTTGAAAAGTAAGTAAAAATAACCAGATATCTTGAGCAAATGTTTGGGTCACACTGGGAGCTTTGAAAAGTAAGTAAAAATAACCAGATATCTTGAGCAAATGTTTGGGTTACACTGGGAGCTTTGAAAAGTAAGCAAAAATAACCAGGTACCTTGAGCAGATGTTTGAGTTAAACTGGGAGCTTTTAAAAGTCAGTAAAAATAACTAGATATCTTGAGCCAATGTTTGGGTTACACTAGGAGCTTTGAAAAGTTAGCAAAAATAACCAGATATCTTGAGCAGATGTTTGAGTTACTGGGAGTTTTGAAAAGTCAGTAAAAATAACAAGATATCTTGAGAAAATGTTTGGGTTACACTGGGAACTTTGAAAAGTCAGTAAAATAACCAGATATCTCGAGCAGATGTTTGGGTTACAGTAGGATCTTTGGAAAGTCAGTAAAAATAACCAGATATCTTGAGCAAATGTTTGGGTTACACTGGGAGCTTTGGAAAGTCAGTAAAATAACTAGATATCTTGAGCAGATGTTTAGGTTACACTGAGAGCTTTGGAAAGTCAATAAAAATAACCAGATAACTTGAGCAGATGTTTGGGTTACACTGCGAGCTTTGGAATGTTAGTAAAAATAACCAGATATCTCAAGCAGATGTTTGGGTTACACTGGGAGATTTGGAGAGTCAGTAAAAATAACCAGATATCTTGAGCAGATATTTGGATTACACTGGGAGCTTTGGAAAGTCAGTAAAAATAACCAGATATCTTAAGCAAGTGTTTGGGTTACTCTAAGCATGATCAAGATAACTTATGCAGCACAGATGAAGCATGAGTTGCTAACTGCTGGCAAAAGTGTACTGTCAATGTAGGCTGTCTATTGATGCTTAAAATATGCAAAGACAGACTGCACACAAAAATGTGAGTGTGTGAGAGGGGGTGTAGATCTGTTGTAGACAGAACAATAGGAAGGATGGGATGGCGGTCACAGCTCTCCAGAGTTTCGGATTGTAGGGAACACCAAACAAATTAATAATTTACAATATGTTATCATGGTGATGATTTCATGTGACAACTTGTAAACTGTCAAGCTGTTATTTTTGCTAAAAGGTAACAGAAAGTTATTATTACATTGCTACACACTACCTCATTGCAACCATAAAACATAATGTGACAGTTTACCAGGTATTTATTTATTAATATTTCTTTATTTATTGACATTTGTTTACAGGGAAAGTCTTAGTGGGCAAGAACCCATTTTCAGTGGAGGCCCCGAGGAGAAAAGCTCCACAGAATACAAATTACAACATCAGGCCAATGTCATTCAGAATAAAATATACAATGGTAAGAGAATAATATAAACACCAAATAAATCTGTAAAAATATACAAGATAAATGTATTAGAGATAAAAATGGATAAAATAGATAAATGCAAAATAAGTTTGAAAATAATAGGAAACAATTGCTAGTAGTGGTGGCAGAAGGTAAAGGTTTCCCTCTGCAGAGTTGCACAAGGGAAGAAATATTGAGTTGAGCAAGTTAAGCAAAAGCATGGTAAAGTGATAGGAAGTTGTAGGCCAATACTGACCAATAGGGGGAATCAGAAATATTGGTATGAGACAGATTAAATAAGGGAGGTAACATAAAGAATACGAGAATGTAGAAAAAAATACATTTTAGTAACAGCCTGGTGTGGTACAGGAATAGCTCCAAAAGTTGGAAAGTAGTTCATTTACACCTCCACAGTACTGGGGTCAGATAATGATTAACCTGTGAATATACCAAAAATATGCCGTGTAAGGAGGACCCAGCCCTACAACTGCACAAGCAACTGATATTTTTATAACTATAAATCTGACAAAAGTTAATGCCCCCGGTCATGCCTCATGCAGATGGATGTGCAACTTGGATCCCCTACTCATATGAACACCATAAGTTAGATAGATTTAATGAACATTACACTGACTCTGCTAAGGAGGAGATGCAGTGACTGATAATAGGAATTAGGACTGTATACCAAGGACATTTGCGACTGGAACTCTCTGGAGCCTATCTATCTCTGCCCCAACATCCAGTACCACACTGGAGAACTTCATGGAGGTGCTACTGTCTTTCAGAGAGTCTAGGAACACCTTCACCTCGGTAAAAGGTGGCTTGTTCGATGGTCCATCACAAGTGCCCTCCATTTCTGTGTCAGCTTCTGCTCAATAGTTTACAGCACAGATCATATCTATGGTCCTGTGATAGACCATGCCATAGCTGTGTTTCTGACCACCCACAGTGTTTACATCAGTGAGCATTTTGGCCCAAACATGGTCATGGAAAGACTGGTTGAAGGTATGGACAGCTAAGAGCCACTTGCCATGGAAACAGAGGGCCTGTAGCACCGCCTATCTATAAATTTGGGTTTGAAGGTGGATGTAGATAGATCTCCAAACCCCACACATTTTAGGTCCCTGTTTTGTAGGCATTGATCTATTGGCATAGAAAGCAGAGAAAATAGTCTTGTTCATGCATGATTATAAAACATCTGTACAATAATCCTATACTACTGGGCCATATATTATGCTCAGTTTGTTCCTGGCAGTTAAATGTGTTTACCTACAATCTTTAAGGAAATGTTAGGCATCATATGTGTATTGACCACATATTCCCTATAAATCATTTACAGAAATTAGAATAAACAACAACTGTGACCATTACAGTGTTAACTAAAGTAAACTAAAGCAGTAGCTATTTACATATGTGCAAGACATACAACAGTAAAGTAGCAATGGACATAAATTAGAATATGAGCCCAGGGGGTGCCTCCTGTCCACGCTAACAACCTTGCAGTCTAGTACTAGCAATATACTTGCAATGTATCTCCTAATTCAGCTTTGGTCAATATATCTTAAAATTACTGACAATCTGACATTCTTCACGGGTATTAGGGTTTTGCAATAATTAAAGCTAATGCTGTACTGAATGAATAGTGTGAGAGGTAGCACTTAACTTATAAAAGCAGATATCTGCCTGAGAATAAAAACTTTTAACAAAATCAGCTCACAGGATTCAACCTCCTTCCAGAGTAGTTGTCTTCCATAGCCTAATGAAACTATGTGCTTTTTTGCTAAACTTATATTTTGTAAACTGAAACAAAGAGTGAGAAGGTCACACAGAAAAAACAATCTGTAAAAACTAACCCTGGGATTCATGAAGCTTGCGCCAGGTGCAGGCATAGCGTAGGCGGTATAATGCCAAATATGGCCATCGAGCGATTCAGGTACGATCCAATTCCATGTGCACTACCGGCGTATGCCAGAACTGGGAAGCCCCGGCTTAGGTATGCTAATCACCCCATGTGCAGTGTCGCACCATGCAAATGAAGGCATATAGTGATTCATGAAGTGGTGCAGGCGTAGCATAAGCCCACAGAAATGTAAACCAAAAAACACCGTTTACATTTTCCCAAACAGAACATTGGAGCTATGGAAGTGGGCCAGACCCAGGTATCACAACATTAACGTATGCCAATGGCGAAATACACAGCCAATGGCATAACAAAAGATGCACAACATGTAAATAACAACATTTAATGTCATGTCCACAGTAACGCACAGCACAACTGCAGAGCATGTGTGCGGAAGCTGTAACATAAAGAAATAATATGAAAATGTCATAAAATCGCAACATAATGGAAATCAGGGTTACAGCATAATACACAATGGTAGGCATGGAACACCACAACCAAGGTGCAAGGGTTGCTAAGGGCCTGTGATAGTGTTCGGCGCGGTAACTATGAATTAGTAGTCAATGCCATGCAAATGAGGCAGATAATACTGAATCGCAAATGTGCCGCCAGATGAAGGTTGTACCATACGGCGCAGTGGTATAACACAGAGGAGTGGCTCAGAGGAGATACATGACATCAGCAGAGGGGTGTGCCACCGTAGCAGTAAGCACATTGGAGCAATGCAAATCTGGCCTGTCCATTGCTAAGCAAAGCTGCAGGACAGGGGTGGGGAGGAAGGTATAGAATCATTTAGCTGAGAGCACACATGGTGCCCAAAAGCGCATGTGTACAGGGATGAAAACGTGCCCGAAACCCAGTAATCGGATGCACGCACCACGAACAATAGCACAAACGGGAAGGTCAGGGGAAGAAAAGAAGGAAATGCTGAAGTAGGGTAATTGGAGTACTAATGAGCAATCAACACCAATCAACCCACGATGGCCAATCGACGGCAGCTGACAAGTCTGCCTGCAGAAACCTGCAAAACAGGATAGGGGAGGCATTGAAATGCAAAGAAAGGAGGGGAGGTATTAGATTGCAAATATAGGAGACCTGACACAGCAGAGCAAAGCAAACCGACAGCAGACCGGCAGAAGCACACATAACGCAAGATACGCCAGGTCCAGGAAAGTACAAATGAAAGTAGGCTGCAGGATGCATGCCAGAAAATGGTAGGTGCAACGTGCAGAAATGTAAAGGGAAGGTCAAGAGGTAATCCATGGCAGCCAAATGTTATTTAACACCAAAGGCACCACAATAGTAGTTCCGGCAGTAAAACCCATAAGATACCCTGTAGCTACGATCGTACATACACACCCTATGACATCATCGGTGTTCACAGCACAATAGTATAAAGTGTGAAAGCACCCTACACACACCTGTGTATTCCCAAACACTGCACCATAGGTGTAAACACATGGGGAACTTTTAAAATGTACATGTTGGGAGCTGCCATATCTGTGATTCATCAGCATGTGTTAGAGACTGACAGTGTTGTGGAGGATGATGCTGACAACCACCGCAGGCCTCAGAGGAGAAGGAGAGTGTTCATACCAAGGGTAACCTACCAAAGGCTACATGACCTGGAGATAGTAGAGTATTACAGGGTGGACAGGGACATCTTACAGCAAATAGTGGAGCTGTGCCTGCCACGCCTGAGAACCAGAAACAGCAGAGGGGAACCCATCCCAGTGGACACGAAGGTATGTGTAAGCCTGCGAATACTGTCCACAGGTACCTTTCAAAGGCCAACTGGAGATATAATGGGTATCTCACAGGCATCAGCATCCAGGGTACTACACCATTTCCTGGATGCCATGTTACCACATGCCAATGAGCAGATATACTTCCCCAGAACTCAGGAGGAGTTGGCCAGCAATATGTTCCACTTCCACCATGTGGCACACTACCCGGAGGTACTGGGTGCGATAGACTGCACGCACATACAAATCAAGTCACTACCCAGTGAGCATGGTAGGCACTACATAAACCGCAAAGGATTCCACTCCATCAACTGCCAGGTCGTGTGCAATGCCTAGGGCATTATCATGGATGTGTGTGCTGGCAGCCCCGGAAGTTACCATGACTCCCACATCTGGCATGCCTCACAGCTGTATCAGGTATTTGTCAGGAGGGACATCCCACATGGCCATCTTGTGGGGGATGCTGGCTATGCACTGGAGCCGTGGATGCTGACTCCCATCAGAAATGCACACACACCCATGCAAGAATGCCATAATGAGGCACACGCACAAACCAGAATCATCATAGAGTGTGTGTTCGGGATGCTGAAATCACGGTTCCGGTGCTTGGATACATCTGGTGGAGCCTTGCAGTACTCTCCAGGCACGTGTGCCCACATCATCATAGTATGTGCCATGCTACATAATATGATCCTGCGGAAGCAGCTGCAGCAGGAACAAAATGGTGAAGGCCCTCATAGCCCACCGCAATTGCCAAGGCCATTACAGGCACAGAGGGATTCAGACTGTGAACACACTGTGCCAGCCCCAGTAGGCAGATGGAGGCATGCCCAATATGCCTATGCCTTGGCAAAGAGGGAACGTATAGCACATACTCTGACAGTGTAGGCTCCTACGGACTGACACCTCTTCACCTGCACACACAGTAAAATGGATGGCACACAAACATGACCACCTGTAAATTGTAATGTATAGGTGGCCCAATGTGTGACTCCTACATAGGCAGCCCTCAAACATTGTAAACACAACATCTAGTGGGACATGGAATGCCAACACCTGAACAGTACATGAGCCTTACAGCATATAGTGGTGCTGTGTGCCTGTCACGTTCCCCACCAGATATATATATATATATATATATATATATATATATATATATATATATATATATCTATATCTATATATATATATATATATATATATATATATATATATATATATATATATATATAGATATATATATATATATATATATATAGATATATATATATATAGATATATATATATATAGATATATATATATATATTTGTACACATATGCATATATATAATACAGATAGAAAGGGCAATAGAGTGATATATGTTGATATAGATGGATTCAGCGATATCTGCAAATATAATAGATAGTTCAACGACATTCATAACACCTTGGAGGTACAAATAAATAGGATACCGCCAACTATGGAATGTGTAACATACTGACATCCATAACCACGAGGCTGAAAGACCAATAGAACACAGTACTGGAACAGTACAGCCGCGAGTAATAGTATGATGATATGAAGGGACAGTTAGTCATTGCTGCCGGTGTTGCGGTCCACGTAGGTACTGTGTTCAACTGTGTTTGTGAGTGCTGTAGTCTGTGTAAGTGTGCATTGAGGGTGCCATGTGTGTCTCCGTGTGACTGTAATGTGTGTGTGTGTCCGCAACATGTGTTTGTTAGTGCCAAGTCAGAGGCAGATCAGTACGGTAGGTGTGGGTATAGCTAGCCGTAGGCATACGGTTACCACATGTCACACAGTAGGAGGGACAGCCCCAACCTGGGCAGGTGTGTCCTGACATAAAACAGTACAAAGGGCAAATGTCCGAGATGGTAGGACATTAATATGTCCCATATATAATGTAATAGTCGTATTTAATAGTTATGCCTGTATGTAAGAAAAGTAAATGTTACATGCAATATGATAAGTAGCCAAAGTCCCACAACAATAGGTATGTATTGAGGATAAAAGTATGTGCTAACATGTACTGACCGTGGCTACGTGTTGGCTTGTAAACACCGCTGTGTGTCCTGCAAGTGTCCAACAATGACCATATGAAAAGGTGGCAACCCATGGCAAACAGGCTCTTCTACCAACACAACCGCAATGACTGCAAATATCTGGGACAGAAATACAAGGGATAGCTGTCACTTACACATATCCCTTGATATATCGCTGCAATTCCAGAGGTATACAAGTAGCAAGCTCACCTGCAGATGATATAGAAACCAATTAACAACGGCCCAATGTACAATCTTGTAACATAAGTCTACTAACTGTTAGCTCTCTAATTAGGGATGGAGCCCACGCACATATATATGGATTATGTAGAAATGCAAGGCCCACAAACCTGTATATGCTACATACACCCACCGCCATCCCCCACACTAGAAACTAAAGCAATACAGACTGTACTAGCTGCACAAACATCCAGTCAGTCAATTACATCTGCAGAACCCTCAACATACCATGTGAGAGACACAATTAAAGGCGTCATATAAAATTGCAGGCGTTGTATAATGGAACAAACAGCCATGTTACAGGTTTTGTTTGCAATACTCCGTTATCAGATGTTGGGATGACAGGTACACCCACATGTTGAACCAAATACTCTACCTGTCACACACAATCCACGGGGGACATGAATCCAAAGTATACTTGTCTCCATGCATAGCAGTTGCAATTACACATAACAAAACACAATACAGACCGTCTCCCCGAAGGTAGGGCAAATAGGCAACGCCCAAGTGGAGGATTCAATTATACCCCACTGTTGCCACGTAATTGGTGAATGGAGTAGCTGCACAGCTGATATGCAAGTAATTAGTCACTCAGGAACACCAATTGGCGGGATGAGTCCACATGTTACAGGTATCAACGTATATAAGGATGACTTGCCAGACATTCCAACCGTATGCTCATACTGAATACCAGTTGAAACACTGTGAGAGAGATAGAAACGAAACGCCGTAATGATAACAAGGTATGTAGAACACCCGATATGTAAGGTTATGTATAGCATGATCTGTATTAATTAGTTTTACTGTATGTATAGCCTGGTTTGCATTAATTAAACGTGTCCACAATGCATAAAGTGGGGAAAGGTATTTATGTAGTGATGTCTTGCTGAGCATACTAACGCTTGTAGAAACTGTGCATCCAGCAGTGGGACACAAGGTACACAGCACAGACACCACAAGGGATACTACATGTGGGCGTTAAACAGAACAATTCCATACAACCCACCGTCAGTGGTAGGGTATGTCCAACAAGGACGTGCCATAGCAGGGGATAGTATATGTTGATATACTGTCACAGCACGCATGTGTATGGGCATATAACATTAATGACATATCTAAGGTGGTCCCGCTGTGCAAGTATGCTTTGCATTATGGGATACTATGTGAAATATGTGTAATGTATAGTATTGTAGGTAGATATGACAGATATTCTACACAGCATAACAGGCATATCATGCACACCACAGGTATCGTCTATTGGCATGTACAATAACAGGATACATATGGCTTGTAGGCATGGGACATTGTAATAGCATGATAGCTAATCTAAATGGAAGGGCTACCAAGTAACCATGCACAAAGGACATGTGCATAGTAGGGTACTATGCAGTCTGGCAAGTCCATGTGTAAGCAGAACTACAGTGCTCACACTAGTGGCACCTCTCTAGGGTAGTGTCCTGTGAACAGCAGAGCCATGTGTCACCTGCACCCCTGCACAGTACAGCCACTGAAGTGATCCCAGGCCTACATGTGTCTCCCAACCACCAAGGGAGGTATCACATGAACAGTGCTACTGAGTGTCCCTGCGTGATGTACATAGAACTTATGTTCCAAAGCATGGTGAGTGTCTGATTTGGGAATGTAACCCTCAAGCACATCCCACTCATTGTGGCGTGTGTGCACATATTCATGAGCATGTTGCTCACAGTGGCTTCTGCTTATGTCGTGTATGAGGAGTATATCCATTAATAATGTTGTGGACATGGGCCCTGTCTGATCAGAAAAGGTCACCCCTGAGTATGTAGTATGCAAATGTGCACAGATGTGGTGTCCGTAGTGTAGCCGCATACTTAAACTGTCGGAGCTCAGTAAACGTCATGGCGTGTTAATGTTGTGGTATGTAAAGCTGTAGCTGTTGTGTAAGGTACACCCTAAATGGGGTGGTGTACCCTTGAATGTGTGTAGATGTCTTGAGTTCAGAGGTACAATGGGTGCCTATGTACCAGCTACACACCCAGTACAGATAGGTGTGGCCATGTAGTAGGATATCCATGCCACAGTGGCAATACGGTAACCACAGGAGTGGGTGCGACATATGTGTGTACTGCAAACATGTACAATGTGATATGTATGTAAGGGACTACCACCCATGTGATAGTGGTGAATGGTGTAATGCAAAGGTGATGTTCATGCACCTTGTGTCATGCAGCTTGATGCCATGATAGTCATATCATGTATCTGTCACAGCGACACCCATATGGATGGAGTCAGTATCAGCTGGTGGAGCAATCATGGCACTTTGTATGCAGGGGTTTGAAAGCTAAGCAGGGAAAGTTCCCTGTGCTAGCCTGTACCGCAGGGAAGCATATACTGAACATGAGGGGCCCTACGACTGAGGACTGTGGTATGCCAAATGTACCTGACATGTAGTAGATACTAAGGTATGCTGGCCTCACTGTGTGTGTCCTGTCCATGAGCCACATTGCATAACATCCTGAGACATAGGGTACGATGTGCAGGTGGATGTGTATGTTGTCAATACCAGAATGGAGAATGGTGCTGAAAGGCAATGAGAGGACAATGTAGGATGTGTGGACTCCCGAACCATCAGCAACTGCCCTGGTAACTGTATGAAAGGAGTCCACCATGTGTAGGGGCCATGCTCTGGCCCTAACAAGCCCAACCCAGGTGGCAGCATAGGACAGGAGCCCAACAATGTCTCTGTGAATGACGTCCTTGATGATGTGCCCCATAGCCATGCAGAACAGTCCAGACAGGTGTGTAGGACTATAGTCCCACTCATGCATTGTGGTGCCACCTGTGTGTAGTGTGATAAATGCTGCTGTGTGCCATTCAGGGGCTACAATGTCTGAAACAAGGCTATTACTGAATATGGCATTACTGCATAGTTTTATGCAAACTAAAGGGGTGGCGAAAGCCACATAACTATGGGCTAGGCTTATAATTGCCCTTGGGCAGATAGCCTAGTATGAACCTATGAACCTATGAACCTATGGTGGCCTAGTGGGGAGACATGTCAGTCAGAGGTTGGTGGACATCAAAGCCCGAGATGTTGGAAGGTGACATGGGGCCAGTGTCCCAGGACATTTAGAGTGCAGGTCAGTACTGTGTAGGTGTGACCACAGGGACACCACAATGTTCCTGTATGGATTGTGGCCCTTTAGTGAGTGAGAGGGTGTAATGTTAGCATTGAATCCATCCTCCAGCATGTTGCCAACATCACCTGGGTCTGTAATGTTCCTGAGTGACTGTTGTATGTGACAGCAGATGTGGGTGTTGCCATCGACTACTGACATACCACCATAATTCCTGGTGGTACACCCCAGAATGTGTCGCAGTCATGTTTACGTAGCTAGTCTTGGAGTATGTGATGAGGGACCCTGTGGCCCTACCATGGCTGACCAGTGAGCCACCCCACCCTTGGGAAGGTACACCACTTTGCAACAGCCTACACCTGTTGTTGTACATCATATGTCCATGGAACATGACCACCAGAGTGGCGTCTGTTATCTGGTGTGTACCATCATGGCTCTGTGTGGAATAGCATGATCCATGCAGTTGTGTACATGCTAATGAAGTGCACTGGGGTATGTGTCAGCATATGTATGTGCATTGTCTATCTGCACGGGTGTCATGATGTTAACAGCCGCTGTCAGCAGACGTCTGTAGTAGGTGTTGTAGTACTCATGTACTCTGTATGCTGTGATGGGTGTGGTGCTGGGATGTGGCTAACAAGGTTGAGTAGCATATGTTCGGAATCCATCAATGAGGGGATAACCCCAGGTGTGTAACACCAGTCACATGGTGGTAGTGTTCATGTCAAGGTTAATGTAGGTCTTGGAGGTGGTGTGTATGGGTTGATCCAGCAGAGCGGAGGTTGTGACTCATGGATGTGTCGGTACATGAGTGGCTATCCCAGTTAAGTGTGGGGTTGTGTTGGTCACACATCAGTAGTAGCTGTCTGAGGCCCACTGTCCAATATACCAACAAATAAGGTATGTTAACCGTGGGGTATGATGTTGACTCTGTAGCTTGTTACAATGTGTATAGCGGTCCTGGACACAGTTATTTGCACATGGAGCACCTCTGATGCATTGTACTAAGTAACTTGCCAGGATGTGTGCACAACATAGTGGGATATGGGAACCCCTCAGCTGTGGGTGTGCCGGTCCAGGTATGTGCCTGAAAGGTATGGTCTGTCTATAACCTGTCATTGCAGGTGAGCTCTGCAGAGCCTAGAGGCAGGTCCCAGTCACTGCAGAGATGTTTAGGTGGTGCATTATAAGGTGTGTCTTGCCTGCGTGCGTCACAGAGGAAGATGCAAGCATTGTGTCACATGACACCATGTCGTGCTTGCCAGTTCCTGTTTTGCCGGTGACAGTTATTGGAAACTGTGCAAGACAGGCAGTATAGAAGCAGCAAGAGCCTTACATGTGAGCTGTACTCCCACGGCTGACAGGTGCAAGTCATCTGTGCCACAGCATTGTGTTTGACCAGGTCAGTCAAAGCAGACAGATACCAGATGCCTGTGGAATGACAATAGGAGCATAGGCAACTGTTGAAGTGACACAGTCGGTCGTTGTACAGTGGTATCATGTCCGGACGAATGCAAAATGCTCCCCAGGGTGTGGCCCACACCCTCAGGGCTATAAGACTGGTGAACTATTGCATGTCCCTGCACATGTAGTCTCTGAAGTGCCATCACAGGGCAGTCACACTAACACGGAGAATGACAGTTACACCGTACCTGGTGAGGTGTGGCATGGGTGCATAGGTTATGTTGCAGAAGCAGTTACCCGACAGCAAGATGTAAGCGACTATCGTCTTGTGTAGCCTGCTGTGTGGAACTGCAGTGTGACTCCCTACAGAGTCACCTATGACTGGTGTTTTGTGAATGTTATAACTCCCATTGGCTGTATGTGATGGGCACACATGAGTCTGTGGGCTATACATTGGTGAAGTTGTCTGCCATGATGGGGGCTACCTCTGGTGCCTACACTGAGTATGGAGACGTACTGCACAAGTTGTCCTCGTAGGTGTGGCCAGTGGTGTAGATCATGTGAGACTATGCGATGAGACGGGTGTGTTGTGAATGTTACACATCCCCAAATGACTGTCAGATGCAGTCAGGGTTGGTGACAGCATTACCCCCAGCCATAGCTGTCATCCTCCTGTCCCCAAAATGAGGAACATTAGCCCTCATAATGTGAGACAAATGGGCAAAATGTGGAACACTTACAACTGGCTTACTAACAGCTTCAACTAGGAATGGCATATGATGGCTACAATAGGCTGGTTTTACGTATAAAAAGGATATTCTAATAAATTAATATGATTCCCATCTATTTAGCCATGTCTAGCAGGTAAACAATTTCCAACAATGAATGTGTGACAGACCCTTCCAATGTGGAACCTTGAGGAACATGCACCTTTTCAGACCCCAAATGAGGTACGTTCCTCGTAATGAGGTACACTTGAGAGCTATGCCCCCAGCACGGCTGCAGAAGTGCATCCCCCACAGGCTGTAGTGTCGTATGTTGGGAGGTGAGCATTGAATGTGTACATGAGACAATTGCTCTATTGCCACATGTACGACATATCCCTCATATAGACAGGCAGTAGCACTGGTACGTGACAGTTGGACATGCCTGTATATACAACCATGTCCCACAGGATATGTGCATGTGTGTACAACAGCTGTTGTACCATAAGCAAGCTGGGAAGTGTAGGACAGCCAGTGTACCTGTGGGAAATGGTGTGGAATGGGTGCTATACTAATCAGTAGCTCATGACATGCTCACAAGTTCTGAACAAGTGCCTAGCATGACCATACAATACAGATAGGGTGTTGGATAATATCAACCCACAAGTGGTGATGACAGTCATTTTGGGTGGCACCGCACTATATCCCTGCTGAGTATGGTGTGCATGTCCATGAACCATTAGCACTGTAGATGTTAGCAGTACAGATGTACAACACAGCACGGATGTTTGATTACAAATACCTCTGTATGTCACAGGAGTGTTCCACCAGTGGCCTGTTGACAGACTCACAACTACAAAAGGTGCAAGAGTGACATGTGCACATCACACCAGTGCCAGCTACAGTAGAACAGGGTTAATGTGTTGTACCCCACCCTCATTGTAGCCCATACCACACAGACAAATGTTAGGCATCTGTGTATGTAAGGCTGTGAATGGCCATGACCTATCAGTATAGCTGTGTCATTGTTGTGAACAACATACAGAATGGGCTGTGTGGGTGAGGTGTGTGACATATGTGCACAGTCTGATGGATGATACCAGCATTGTCACCGCTAGGTGAACATCCCTGTACCCATAAGCTACTACCTAGACTGTGGTCAACATTATGGACACTGTGTAAGGGATGGTGCTGTGCAGTGCACCCCCCGACTTGGTGATGTCTCCAGGCCCCTTAGGTAGTCATATGAGGTACCCATGTTATGTCAGGGTGCCATCCATGAGCACGGAGATCAGTGGACAGGCATAAACAGCACTGTGGTGACCAATATTGGATCACATACCACCTTTAAGTGGTAATGGCTATGCATGGATGTGCGATACCAGCCTTTACAATCCTCACCTCCACTATGCAGCATGCTGTCTACCTTGCAGAAAGACATTTGCTACACCATGATGATGGACATGCTACATGTCCATATCCTGATCTATAAGACATATGTCATGGACAGCCACCATCCTAATACTAGGATCACTACAGGCTGGACAGATCCCTGTGCCATATATGTGACATACTCCTGCCATACCATGCAACCCTGTCCATCAAAGCTGCATGTCATCCCAGTCATACATGGTGTGATGGCCGCATGGTAGATGTACTATCAACTGACTGGATCAGTAATGTGGCACTGATGCACCTTGCGGTGGCATAATGGCTGTCTGTTACAGCTTGGAAACCATGCCCGCACATGCTATGGTTGATAACCATCCCTGCGAATGTCATCTGACTAGCCATTATCCCATGTCTATCACATGTGCAATACAGGCGATCCGTGGCAGGATGTTGAACAGTTGTACAGTGCTGTGTAGATGTATATGGCAAAACACATGCATGTACAGGTGTCCATGCGTATGTGTGCATTGTCACTGCTCAAGTCCATTATGGCTGTGTCTGTGTTGATATGTGACATATACACAGCATCCAGGTCAACAGCATTACCGTGGATACATCCAGGCATGTGCAGATAGATAAGAACACAAGTGCAGGCAAATAGACATGCCCACAGCAAGACAGCATTTACATGGAGTATGAACACTGTAATGAGGTGACACACATATATGGTGATGATATCCAGTGCATAATGGGTGTGAGATGTGTGTGACACAAACATGTCAGTCATGTCAGTGTCATGATGCTTTGTAAAGATAACTGTACAGATGTAGTAGATGTCATAGAAATGTATGTGCAGCAGTATCTCTGTACATCTCTGAAACTGTGACCTGTCACCATCATTAGGTCTTACAGATAATGCCCCGTACACGTCTCCCAGCATACAGCCGCCAGGAGGATGATGTCCTCATCCCACAGCTCCATGACAACTATGACTTGTTGTTCAACCATGTGCCACAGCATGCCCAGCAGCGGGATGACCTGTGGCAGGATCTACGCAGGAGGGTGAACGATGTTGGTGGCCATAATCGCACCTACCAGCAGGTGCGCAGACACTGCACGGACTTGATACGACATGCAAAACAGCATGCCACTGCAATCACCAGGGAACAAGGTGGAACAGGTGGTGGGCCACCAACCCAGCCCCCACTCACACACACCGAGGAGCTACTGGCCAGTCTGGGGACACCCAGGGAACAGCATCCACAAACACTAGCTGCCATCGTGGAGGTGGGTGTCTCCCAACCAATGAGCCTGGAGTTGCCTGGTAAGTCAGTACTGCTCATATGGCTATTATATCACATTTAGTTGCATGTGTCACTGTACATTATGTAAAGTAACAACATATGCAAGGTATGTGGACACACATGCTGCATACTACAGTATGCTATGCTGTGTATGCACACATGTGCATACTATATGCTATTACACAGGTGAATGTGTTCACATGCACAGTGCAACCTGTGGCTGTCATACAGTCACGGAGAATGTTCATACTGCTGTGTCACCCCTATACAGGTACCTCTGGCGTGCCGCACAGACATGAGTCCGTTGCAGGTGAGACTGTCATCAGTATCAGGCATGTTACAGTGTAGATCTATTTGCCATGTGGCCAGTTAACACTTGCACACCTGATGTTTGTTCCAGTCACGATATGCAGGTTGCATCACTCATCATTCACACAGGCCACCCATGTGCAATATATACAAATGAAATGATACATTGACTTGAAACCACAGTACTTGTCATTGCAACATGTGTGGTCAGCTGTGTATACAATGGTGGAGGTGTTCTACAATGGAGGCATATGTAGTATGCATTGGAACAACATGTGTGGTAAGCAAACAGCACCACACAGTGAGCTGTGATATGGGCAGCCCACAGGTGTCACCATTGTGTCATATGCCCCTGCATTGGGTGCACACATTGTGATGTGCCACCTGACATGTCCCAGACACGTAGTGTTCTGTCTGCAATATTGTCACACTATCGCATGACCTATACCCCACATACCAAACATACAACCCGTTGTCTGCATAGCCCTGTGGATTGTGACATATCTGACATCTATGGGTGTATGTCATATGGGACACCACAGACATGTGAGATAGATGGCCATCACACACATTTGGCCAATACATGTGCACACATGGCCATGGGGGATGGCCAGACATGTAGCCACACAGTACATGGGATGTGTATACATCCTGTTGCACATTGTCCACACATGATCCAATTATAGCCATAGTTGACCGATTATACAGTTGATGTGGTACACTGGACATCCTAAAAGCCCGTGCACAGCTACTGGAGGTGTCACTGAAGTCTACCACATACGATCTGTTGAACATCACGACTGTGTTGCAGTTATGGCTATGCAATGTGTACATATTATGCATTCTACAGCAACATAGATGCCTCATGATGCCATGCAATGGCACAGTGTCTGTACTTCACACTGTATAGCAATGTAGACAGCTCACACTACCCTCCCATGCTCATGCACATTTGCTAAACATGCATTCTATCTGTAGGGCATACACACAACACTGCAATGTGAAGCCCATTATGATGTTGTGCATGTGTCAGGACACCATTGTGTCAGACATGTATGCATGTTATTGCACATGTCAGCACATTACATGTCAAGGTCACATCAGCCATGTGTACTGTTATCCTGTTCTGGGCCACATGGTGTATCACGGGGATGCATGCATACTACCATGATTGTGTGAACTGCATGGCTACTGATATGACACCTGCTTGCTGTAGTGTGCACCCCAGGGAGGTATGCTTATTAACACTATTAATGTCTGAGCTGCATGACCTCTGCTGTATCACAGGCATGCTGCATGCCATCTGACAAATCACATGCATGGTGTGTGTGTGTGTGTGTGTGTGTGTGTGTGTGTGTGTGTGTGTGTGTGTGTGTGTGTGTGTGTGTGTGTTTGTGTGTGTCTGTGTGTGTGTCTGTGTGTGTGTGTGTCTGTGTGTGTGTGTGTGTGTGTGTGTGTGTGTGTCTGTGTGTGTGTGTGTGTGTGTGTGTGTGTGTGTGTGTGTGTGTGTGTGTGTGTGTGTGTCTGTGTCTATTGTACTTTACAGTATTTCTTTGCATTCACAGGTGATGTAGGTGCGTTACCCTCCTGCGGTCCATCTGATGTTAGTGTCCCCACAGATACTAGTGGTGATGAACATATGCATGAGGTACAGGCAGGATTGTCAGGGGCTGAATCTGTGCCAATGGTTACCATCCCAGCTATGTCCCCCTCTTCCCCGCACACAGTTCTGCTGCCAACACATACCGCTTCACCAGTGGCCATAGAGGAAGGACAGTCAGCATCTGTTAGCGTGGAACAGGAATATGTGGTGGCTACAGAAGGTGTGTCTACACACCATGGTGTCAGTGTAATGACTGCAGATGTGCCACACAGGCATGTGGCCGGTGCTGCTCGTAGGAGGACCTCTGGCAGATATGCACCTGCAGAACAGAGCGCAGCAGCTTGTATCACCAGACGTATGTTCCAGACTGTAATGGCGGCACAGGCATGTGCTGAACCGCAGGACAGAGAAGGGCAGAGGCTGCAGAGTGCTGCTATCCATACCCTAAATGACAACATCCAGGCATTGGCAAATGCTCAACAGCAGATTGCTGATGTTCTGGATAGGCGATTGGGTGAAATGGTCGGAATCCTTGACCGAGGCATGGCAATCCGCAAGTGGGAGCTGTCTGTGCTGGAACATCTGGTAGGAGTGATGTGTAGGCCACGTAGACGTAGGCCAGCAACACCATCTAGTGTAGGTCGACATAAGCGTGCCACCTCACATACCCGATCCCATAGTGCCGGTAGCAGTAGCAGTGCAGCTGGTGCTGTGCTGTCAACACCAGGACACAGCAGGCCATGTGGACGTGGCCCTGGACATTCCCAGCGGGGACACGGTTCCAGCGGACATGTGTCGTCGGACAGTGGCCACTCTGTACCTCCACCTGGTAGTGCCCGTGCAACCCCAGGCAGACACAGGTCACGTGGCCATGGACAGACACAGTGAGCTGTACAACCTGGTCTGTACAATCTGGGGCTGTCAATTATACCTCGTGTAGGCCTCACAAATGGCAGAACTGTGTACACACATACACACACACAGCAAACACAACTGTAGGGCTCCACAACATCCACATGCATTCTGAACAGACATGTCCAATCAACTCACCGGCCCTTGCACACACACATGGTGTTATCCAATGGTGCAGCCTATGCCCCTGGCAAACATATCACCCTGTGCATATGATGAAGCCTGTGCCGCATCCCTGTCATCCACACCATCAGTGCAGGGTTATGCACAAATATTCTGATGCACAGGGTGAACAGCATAGTGAGAGGTGTATGTAATATTACCTGTGTATGCATAGTGAGGGATGTGTATGTTGCAGTGGTTGTGTGTGAATACAGAGAGATGTGTATATGACATAGGTTGTGTACTGTCAACATGCACCGGTCATACCATGTAGTGCAGGTGCAGCATGCATTGTAATGTGTTCACAGTATGTGTCTCGGTTACATCTGTAGCACCATGTTGGTTGTGATACCCTGGTTCTCTCCTATGGTGTACTTGCATGTGCCTACAGGTAGCAGTGTTTGCATTCCCCCACGTGTAACTGTGGATTACTCACAGGCACGTCTGGCAATATCAGCATGCTACATGTACCCTCAACCTGACTGTTGGAAACACCAACATGACACAGATGTCCGCACATATACTGCACCTGAAGCATGTGGTCAGTGCCACAGGCTACACTGGACAGAGACGTGACATACATAGCAGGACACATTACAGGTATGGTTCATAGGTTCATAGGTTCATACTAGGCTATCTGCCCGAGGGCATTTACAAGCCTAGCCCATAGTTTTGTGGCTTACGCCACCCCTTTAGTATGGGGAACTATACCCATTATTTTGCTGTGCCTCTGTTGAGCAGTGACACTGAGGTAATCCCTGGGGTATATCTGCGACATGGTGCAGGGGTTGTACACAGCAGTCTGGCCAATGATGATGTGAGGTGTCACTTGGTAGCTGGAGGCCACACTGTGCAGCAGTAGGACCCTGTAACAGTACGGGAACATGGCCACATTCACAGGGTGTACACCACTATAACGCACACCCCATAGTGTGCAGGTGGGGACCCTTGCCCATGTGGTCATCACCCTCACAGTACTATGCACCCACATGACGTGTCACGGAGAAGGAACATGCACAGGTAGCCAGTATGGCTGTGACCTATGGCATCAACAGGGTAGTGCACTGTATCACTATTACGGGTTAGTCACCACGTGGGGTTAGTGATCATTTCTCACTGTATATTAGCATACACCCTCACACCAAGCACCAGACATACATACAGACACACACACACTGTGGTGACCACACATGTGTATACGGACAGCCGACGTGTGTGATGCACCACACCGGCTGACGTCATGCTTCCCACACTGACGTATGTACAGATCTCTACAACGGTGTACAAGGATGTGTAACAACTGGGACATATTCCCCGTGATATGTGGCATCTCTGGTCACACATTCAGACACACATGGCAGTGCTGGGAATGATACACTTGCCATATGATGACACGTTTGATAGACATGCAGCGGTAATGATTGCATTATGTGTACCAACGCTATATCTGGCAAATGTGCTGCTATATGCACATGGGAGGTTGTAGGTGTTACAGGTGCCATGTGACATATAGTTGGTAACACCTGACCGCTGTGCATGCATTATGTCAGCATCGTCACGTAACAGTGGCATAGCGTACTGTTTGCACATGGCATGATAGGATGGTGTGTGACACAGCTATGAGCCACCCCCTGCACACATACATCTACACAGGTGGTTCACCACTGTATGTACACGCATCCCTCCATACGTGCTGTTTGTATGTCACCGTATACAGGTGTCAATGATGGGTCTGCATTGTGACTGCATGTCGTAGTTAGGTGCAACTATGTTACGGACATCGGCCACTGCACATGCATGGTTGCTGCATGCACAGTACAGATGTCACATGTGTCTCCTGTTGCCATGTTTGTATGCATTGCTATTGTTGGACATGTGTGTTGACATACATAAGACATGGACTGTGGTATGATATCACGGGTGTCACAGGCGACCAGTACAAGGGTATGTGTCCCAGTCAACATTGCTACCCCCTGTAGTGTGTGCATTCAACAGACATGGACCCACCTTCCATTTGCATGGGTAGCATTGATTAGGCCACTGTTATGCATGAGGTACATCAAAGGCTATGTATGTATGTGTTGTGTGTGCAGTCCATGCACACATCCACACAATCACATGTATGAGATATCCAGACGTGTGTTCATTGGTGTACAGCAACAGTCATGTGTCACAGCTGTGTAAGGGCCGTGGTATGTCTTGAGCTGACCTGTTCATGTATACTGGTATCATTGCAATGCATAACACCTGTTGGATCCCTGTTGGTACATGTGTACTCTGCACAGCTGGTGTACACCTCTGTACAGCCCAGTGGTCATGTGTCACATGGTGTTGTGGTACTGTAAGGCTGTGTAGTGCTGCACCGATGACATGGTGATGACTTGACAGCTACAGTGTACACTGCAGTGTGTACGTGTGTGACCTGCACCTGTGACAGCTGTGATGGCAGCTGTGTGTGTACAGGTCACTGCATGTGTGACCACCCTGTGCGTGAGGACAGTTATACCTTACTGTGCCCTTCTGTACTGTGCCCTTCTGTGTGTACACTCCATCTGCATGCACGACAGGCCTTTGCAACAGCTAAGTGTGTGAGCATGCCCAGTATGCTGTTGTGTAGATGGACACACAGTACAGTCCAAACTGAGACCTTCCGTGTTTACACTCCATCTGCATGCAAGATGGCCCTTTGTGACAGCTAAGTGTGTGAGCATGCCCAGTATGCCGTTGTGTAGATTGACACACAGTACAGTCCGAACTGACGTATATTACCAGGTGTGTGGCCATGGCCAGTGACACCTTGTGTCGGTGATGTCCCTCTGTGTATGGGCATGGCCGTTGACATCCTGTAGTGCCATGGTGGTCATCCAGGCAACGGATTTCCGTCTTCAACGTCAGGATGGATGCCTACCGAGTACACACTGGATGACTATCTGGAAGGGTGTACTGTCTGTGGTGCATACTGTGTCTATGTATTGTTGTTGTAGTGCTCCATATATGTATAGTTGCCCCGAGCACACCACTGCCATGTGGCTGTATACGTCTACCATGGGACAGTACTATGTCTGATCGTACACTCTCTATACAATCCCTGCCGGCGTCCTGGCATTTGCGGATGTTGACATGCACCTAGAAGAATGCCTGTGGGACTGCTGTGTTTAGTAATCTCGGTAGCGTGTTCTGTAAATGCGTCATGCCGTAGTGTGATAGGGTAGTTAGGTGTAAGTTCGATTCCCAGCCCTGCCAAGTGTGTGTGTGTGTGTGTGTGTGTGTGTGTGTGTGTGTGTGTGTCTGTGCGCGCATGCTCCCGTCTGCCTGGGGACTCAGGTTATGCTTTTAGACACTTCACACCACAGATATATCCTGCTGACATCTTTGCCTTTGCGGATGTTGACATGCACCTAGAAGAATGCCTGTGGGTCTGCTGTGTTTAGTAATCTCGGTAGAGTGTTCTGTAAATGCGTCATGCTGTAGTGTGTTAGGGTAGTTAGGTGTACGTTTTATTCCCAGCCCTGCCAAGTGTGTGTGTGTGTGTGTGTGTGTGTGTGTGTGTGTGTGTGTGTGTGTGTGTGTGTGTGTGTGTGTGTGCACATGCTCCCGTCCACCTGGGGACTCAGGTTATGCTTTTAGACGCTTTACACCACAGATATATCCTGCTGACATCTTTGCCTTTGCGGATGTCGTCACACACCTAGAAGGATGCCTGTGGGACTGCTGTGTTTAGTAATCTTGGTAGCGCGTTCTGTAAATGCGTCATGCTGTAGTGTGATAGGGTAGTTAGGTGTAAGTTCGATTCCCAGCTCTGCTGTGTGTGTGTGTGTGTGTGTGTGTGTGTGTGTGTGTGTGTGTGTGTGTGTGTGTGTGTGCATGAGTGTGTGCATGCTCCCGTCCGCTTGGGGACTCAGGTTATGCTTTTAGACACTTCGCACCACAGATATATCCTGCTGACGTCTTTGCCTTTGCGGATGTTGACACACCTAGAAGAATGCCTGTGGGTCTGCTGTGTTTAGTAATCTCGGTAGCGCATTCTGTAAATGCGTCATGCTGTAGTGTGTTAGGGTAGTTAGGTGTACGTTCGATTCCCAGCCCTGCCAAGTGTGTGTGTGTGTGTGTGTGCGCATGCTCCCATCCGCCTGGGGACTCAGGTTATGCTTTGAGATGCTTCACACCACAGATATATCCTGCTGACGTCTTTGCCTTTGCGGATGTTGACACGCACCTAGAAGGATGCCTGTGGGACTGCTGTGTTTAGTAATCTCGGTAGCGCGTTCTGTAAATGCATCATGCTGTAGTGTGATAGGGTAGTTAGGTGTAAGTCCGATTCCCAGCCCTGCCAAGTGTGTGTGTGTGTGTGTGTGTGTGTGTGTGTGTGTGTGTGTGTGTGTGTGTGTGTGTGTGTGTGTGTGTGTGCGCATGCTCCCATCCGCCTGGGGACTCAGGTTATGCTTTTAGATGCTTCGCACCACAGATATATCCTGCTGACGTCTTTGCCTTTGCGGATGTCGACACGCACCTAGAAGGATGCCTGTGGGACTGCTGTGTTTAGTAATCTCGGTAGCGAATTCTGTAAGTGCGTCATGCTGTAGTGTGATAGGGTAGTTAGGTGTAAGTTCGATTCCCAGCCCTGCCAAGTTTGTGTTTGTGTTTCCAGCTGCATGACAACAGTACATTGCTTTTACAGTATTCACTCACCATAACATCTGTGCGGCGTCTTTGCCTTTGATGCCGCTGTCTACAGGCTAGACATATGCCTGTGTGATTTCCGTGATCTACTACTCACAGTTGCACGTTCTGTCACTGCGTAATGCTGTTGTGTGGTACAGTGGTTACATTTGTGTTCTGCTCACAACCCTGTGTGTGTGTGTGTCTGTGTGTGTATGTCTGTATCTATATATATATATATATATATATATATATATATATATATATATATATATATATATATTCTGCCCATAACTCTGCTCTTGCATGGACAGCTGACTGTTTCATGTATCTCATATTTGCATAGCTTTCACATACCAATGGGGTATGTTGCAAATCTCAACATTGTCCGTGCAAAGTTTGTGTTACGGGCGGTGTTACATGCCCTTACAGGCATTTGCTGTATAGCTTGGCAAACATCTATCCTTGCTGTACTCTCACTCTGCTCGTACACGCCGGAGGCTTCATGTATCATGGCCTAGCTTTGCTGTGTGTATGTCTATTTGTGCTGTGTGCATGGCTGTGGGTATGTCCCACTATCATCATTTGTAAAGGTGACAGCCCTATAGGTACTTCATGTAGACTGCTGTGTCATTTGACATGTCAGCACATACCTGCGGACAGTACTGAACATCCTACTGCAGCGCTTTTCATACCTTCTGCGTTATCTTGCAGTCGATAATGCTGTTTCCTCACACATGTATCAGTTTCTGATCATACTACTCCACCTCCTAGAGCAAACATCTGGACAAAGCCTTAACTGATAGTGGGACACATAGAGGCAGTATTTACATATTGCTCTTACAAACGTAGATAGTTGACACAATAATAGGTTTTGTATTAGTATGACTTTTCTGTCGGATTTGGTGTCTTAAACTCACATGTTTGTCATTATTTCATGACTTCAGTTCTCAGGAATTTGGCAGAATGGTACTGATTTTACGTGGAACACACCAAACATATGAGGCAGAACTCTGCACATTCTGTGTAATTCTGTACAGTTGCGGAGTATGTATCTGATACAAGATATCAACTTTCTGACACCAATACACACACTGTATGGCAGCATCACAGGCCACATGCCATTACATTTATATTGCAGGACACACCCACCCAGAGGGTTGTATTCCTCACACAGGCCAACAGCTGCTTATCCACACTAATTAGTCTATCATGTACTGTATGTGTATGCCGGTATTTGCGCTTTCCGTCAGTGGCAGAGCTCACATACGAGTATGGGGGACTGGACATTGTAATGGTGACACTGCATGACACCCTGAGGGACACATTTCTTTTGATTCTATTAACCTTCCACATTGACTTTCACAGGGCATACATTGTCATTCACATTTGTCGGAGTACATGCGTATGACTTGTACATGTTTTGTCATTTGTCCTGACGTCTTTCTTCTCACCTGTCCACCTAGTATCACTAGTTCTGTACATGTATTTTGGACAGGTTACCTTCATACCCCTAACCTGTACACATTATGGGTAAATGCCCTGACGCTTGACCTTGCTCTTGTTACATTTGTCATAGTAATGTGCCTTTCTGGTAAATTACTGGCAAGGCATTACGAACTGTGAGGTTAGATAATAGTGACTGGCATTTCTATGTCATGATTAGTAACACTCATAACATTCATATTCCTGGCTATGCCAGTATTCTATCAATGTTCTGACTTTGTCTGGGGTATATCTAATATAGTCCCTATTTGTATTTCATGTACTATGCCTTAGTGCAGCTGTCTTATTCTGACAGTTTGCCAGGTATGGTTACCATCTTGGTCACACGCATGTCCATCCATGATAATCACCTACATGACACTGATATAGGGCCCTACATATTCCCACAATGGTTTACGCAATATCCAGTGGATGGTTTGCCCCATTATTGAGAATATAGGTGTGTGCTATACCCACATCACTCCCACGGGGCGGACCTAATAAATCTCTGCCAAACAACACATAGGCCCATTTCTGCATACCCATAATTCCCATACCTGACACCCCTCCACAGTACCCATTACACATGTTTAATGTGAGCGGTACTAAAGTGTGGAGACACTTATATGCACTCCCCACTCTCCGGATATCAGTTCGTACATCATACATTCTATTGACACATGTGTCATTACCCTTGCACCTGCTACTGTTGCATGTACAGCTATATCGTACTTGCTGAGGTCACTTATTTTGTGTCAATGACGGTTGACACTATGTATGGATCAATTTTTGGGGTCCAGCAATGGACACCTATATGCATGTTTAAAGTGTAGAACTTGCTGGGCTGTCACTTTCTGGCCAATGGTTTGGAAAGCAGTGGTTTATTCACCTTTCGTGCATGTCTGTTTGTCTACCCATATTAGCTATGCCGTGGCCTATTTATATACATATGTCATATCTACGGGACATATGTTTGTTGTGTATACATATATACATGTACAGTCCTCATTTCATAATTTGCTTTGGTTTACGTCTGTGGATTATGTGTATACACATATATCTATATCCATACCATACCTTTCCACTGTACAGATTGTCGCAGAATGTACAGCTGGTTGCCTCTTTATCTTCGGTGTGTTTTTCATAACCTTGTGTCTATCTGGCAATGTAGAGGCATTTCATTAAAGACTTGCATTGGGAAATAATGGCAAGCAGTTCAGGTTACAACAGCATACCCTTCAGAGAATCCATGCTACTAACACACCCGTTATTCTATCCACTTTCTATGTTTGTTCTGGCACATATCTGGGGTTTGTCCCTATTTGTACCGGTAGTTTGCATGCCTTTGTCCGGTTTCATACTTTACGGGGTTAACAGGTTTTAGCCATGTATATCTAACGTGGGGGAAACAGCATTCATTTACTATGCTGTGAGCGGATCACACATGCACAGGCGCACTTGCATTTACATGTTGTGGGTTACATCTGTTTAATAAATGTGTGCTTGCGCGTCCTTTCATACATCTGACCGTAACACTTACTTATCTGTAGTCCGGTTTACAGACTGGTGTGAAACACATGGTTCACCTTTACGTATTTAAGTGTGTGTACAGCATGAACGCATTCATTACACTTTACAGGGATATCTGCAGTGGTCGTAGGTCAACCGGGACTGCATTCACGTTGGACGGATGCCGGAAACAGTATGCTGTTGCTGTTCTGCCTCATTGATATGCATACCCATAGTACTTAGCTACATCAACATATGCCTCACCGCTTCACTTACAACACAGGCATCCATTCCCCTGCTGTGGGAAACGCGGTACTACATATTACACATTCCGTATTGCCTACTGCTGTGGACCCCAGCTGCATTGTTAATCACTCCGAGGATATGCAGAACACCAGGGCATATAGTCATATCACATACATGTTTCTGATTGTCAGGGTGTTCATGTAGTGATCTGGGTATGGGCTTGTCCACCTGGTGAATGGAACTTCCCTGGCCGAGTTCAAATGTCAGATGAAGCATGTAGACAGGGAGCATCTCCCTATTATGAACATTTTACCTGTATTTATAGACACGTGTTTGGGCACCTATCAGCAGCTTATTCTGTTGGCTGTACATATTATGGGTGGGGTTGTTACGATCCATACTCCACGGTTAGGGGGGGTTCCCATTCACATTTGACTATTACCTGTATTCATTCATACAGGGATTATTTGCTTGGACATGTTGTGACTACAGGTATGCAGTTGTACATTACACAAATGTCATGGCTTGTTACTGTACATATGTATGGACCATACCTCTCGACCTCTTTGAGCAACAAATCTGCACAAACCCTACATGATGGGGAGAGTAAGAGGGACACATTTTTAACTAGTTTCCTTACAACATATACATATACAGCTTATAACATTGATAGAATACTATAGGTTTTGCATTGTCATGACCCTTCTGTGGGATGTGGAGTGCTATACTTAATGCTCATTATTTCATGACATCAATCCACACCTATTTACCGGACAGACACAGGTTGTCGGAGGCACACAACACTATGAGCCAACACTCTGGTCATTCTGCAAATATCTGGACAGTTGAGTGATATGGTATAAACCTCTGTAATACGCTGTTGTGTTCTGGCACAGCAGTAGCTCAGCATTAGGGACAGATGTCGGGACATGCTGGCAGACAGTTGAGTTTCAGACTTCATTCTCCGGACATTAATGCCATTGTGCAAACTGTCATTCTATGATATATCTATGTTTATCCATCCACATGGATATATTCCTGCTTGCACCTGTTATACATTCTACGGATCTCACTCCTCTGAGCTCTCCATACTCCTGCTCCTCTCTACCCTTCAGCTTAACCAGACTTAGCTGACAATCACTTGACTCCCAGTATGTCATTGTTGTACATTTCTGTATTACCACTGCAAACTCTAGATTTGCACTGTCTTATTATGCACATGTTATGCATGTATATTTCCTGACTGTATGCCTTTTACTCTTGTATTTTACCTTTAACATTATGTAACCTTTATTTCCTTGTATTGCTTGTGGAGCTTTTCTACCCGGGCCTCCGCTGTTACTGGGCACTTCTTCGCCCAGTGGACTTCCCGGGTACTCAGACTGCACATACATGAATAACTTCTAACAGCTATCTTTGCATATTGTACCTGCTGTTGTACCTTTGTCTCACTTGTAGTCATGGCTCTGTCCAGATATCTAGCTCACACAGGTTGTCAGGTATGGTCGGTCATGCCGGCACACACTAGGTATCCCTCACACTTCATCAGGGTTCTCCTGTTAATGTTGGGTGTCTTCCTCACCCTCCTGCCATTTGCCACTATGTGGGTGTGCTATATATTCTCCCGCATATTTGTGTGGGGACACGTGCGTCACGGGAAGGTGTTTTATCCTGGGTACTGGGTTATGCATGACCATTCATGTCTGGACAGTGTCTTGGACCTGTACTTCACATTCTGACTTGTGTCCAGATATGTACAGGATTGGACATCTTGTTGTCATACACATTCTACTATTTACACAGGTTACTTATCCCGTAAGGGATATTCCAGAAATTGGACCATTCCACACAGAAACAATATTGAAATGTATTTTGGCCTTATGAAAATGTGCAGGGTATTTAACATGCAGGGAATACATGGTTTGCTATCCTGACACTGCCTCGGGTGACAATACCTACTACATATGCGTAGGGGTCGGTATGTGTAGCTGTGTCTGCAACTGACCAGCGGGCCACGTACGGGTGGATTTGGTGAACATTCTGTTATGGGGCTGGGTTGTGTGATGTGGAGGATATGCTGGGTAGCCCATTATGCAGCCAGGTGTGTTGCATTTGTTATGGCCAGTTCCATCAGGACCAACCTGTGGGTATGTGATGGTGACATATCTATACATTTTGATCGCACATTTACATGATACATATGTTTGTGGGATTGTGTTCTACACTATGGCCTGTCTGCTTGTCTTGCAGCTGTTTCTCCATGTGTTTGCATTTATGTCCACTTCACCCGCTGCCCCCTCCTATACCTCTGGTTCACCTTTTCTGCATACGACACAGTATCACCTTTGTGGGTTTTACCATTACCCATCCACCCTTCACATGCAAATTACTCACATCTGATAGCTCACTACTTTTGTTGCTGGGCCATGACATGGCCAAAGTAGCACATTGACTGCCCTACAGGTGTCGCTTACCTTTATGGTTGTGTGGACTGCCCTGCTACGTTTGCTTCCCACGTGCTATACCTCACACACATAGGTACACGCCCATACTTCACATTCGTTACTTAGTTGGTATACCCGGGTACTACCCGTTCGGCTGTGTCACATACTAGTTTGGCTTCTACCGATGACTCCCGGGAATTGCAGACCTGTTGTGCTCATTGGGGGGATGGCACCTTTTCCGATGTCCATGCTATTCCTTCCACATATCTGACTGTTGTGGACAATGCCTCCCCACAGTCTACGGTACTGCTTCCACCTTTTCAGTTGGCCACGATGTAACATTTGCGGTGGACACAACACATTTTCCATGCCGACACATACCCACGGTCAGTTCGGCAGATAGAACTTACAACTCTTGCCTATATCTAAGCTTTAGTCTTGTAGCATTTCAGTGGCTTATTCTTTTTGTTATGACATTTATGTCATATACGTGTGGAGAACAACTGTTTAATGCCACTATTACATGACGTCTGAGGGATAATTATGTCCTATGATCTCTGCACATTTGCCATGTTTACATGGTTGTGTCAGGACACATCTGGCCGCAGCGGTACTGTCGCTCGCAAAGTGGGACAGGTGGTATTCTTAGTCGATGGTACCGGTCATACTGTTCCTTTCGGCCTACATGTGTCCTTATTGTTGTAGCTGTTTCTATGCTCCTGATTCATTTACATGTGTATTCTATTCCCCATCACATTTGTTATGTGGGATACAGACATACCTTTTGTATGTGACTATTACATCCTTTGTGGGATATGATTCGGACATACAGTCACTACATATATCTACATTTCTCCTCGTGTATTTTGTTATGGACACATCTGCACATCTCTGTGCCCTCCCTCACATTATGGGTCAGCTGGTGACCCTCTCCATTGGGCTGGACGTACCTTCTGGCAGCGCCCTAGCATATGATATGTTTCACTTCCACATGGTATAATTATAAACACTATGTTGGACCACGGGCACATGGTTTTTCTGTCATTTGTTCAAGGGTAGGGACCTGTTATTCCCTATCGTGCATTTGTGTTTGCTTCTTCATTTTCTGTTCGCAGGGAGTATCTTGCATGCTTTGCATACGTTTCAGTCTCCACTGACACTGATAGGTGCAAGTATTACTGCAGGCAGACTATACTATTCAGCAGTTTAGGTTGCTCATCGACAACCGACATTGACACGCCTCTCTCTGCAACTTTGGTATGCCCCATGCACTCGCGCACGTTTCCTATGCACATGGCTGTGGCAGCTGCATGCCTTCATTAATATGCATATGGCGCTACTACTCCATATATACGCCACACGGCCGGCACAAGCCTTACACCGGCCTTGCGCCGAGCTTCATTAATCCGGGGGTAAATGAAAACTCCAGCCAAGCTAGAACTTCTACTAAGTGACCTCTCAAACCTCCTGTATCCGAGACACATGAGATATATGCAAATGACTGAAATATGCATATCCACAGCATATCCACAGCTAGTGGGGTTTGGCTTCATTGGCCTGAAGTTGTCCATTGAAAGTATTTAAAAAGAAATAAGTCATGGGCATTCAGAACTGTCATATAGCTGAAAAAACCTGATGTTCATAAGGGTCATTTGCATATATTCCGTGTGCCTCTGATACAGGAGGTTTGAGAGGTCACTCAGTGGAAGTTCTAGCTTGGGTGGAGTTTTCATTTAGTTTTTACTGATTGTTTTTTCTGTGTGACCTTCTCACTCTTTGCTTTAGTTTGTTAGCTGGGCTATTTTGCAGTCATCCTAATGGTAATGAACATCAGCTAGGTATAACAGCCCTGTATTTCTTATGCTTAGTCAAACATTCCCCTTGTGCTTTGCTGTATTGATGAGGATATAACAAGGCTGAAATATCCATATTCAGTTAGTGGGGTTTAGCTTCATTGGCCTGAAATTGTCCCTAAAAAATAATTAAAAAAGAAATAAATCATAGGCATTCAGAATCACCATATAGCTGAAGCACCTAATGTACATCAGGGTCATTGGCATATATCCCATGTGCCTCTGATGCAGCAGGTTGGAGCGGTTTCTCAGTGGAAGTTTTAGTTTGGCTGGAGTTTTCATTTAGTTTTTACTGATTGTTTTTTCTGTGTGACGTTCTCACTCTTTGTTTTAGTTTGTTAGTTGGGATATTTTGCAGTCACCCTAATGGTAATGGATATCAGCTGGGTTTAACAGACCTGTGTTTCTTATGCTTAGTCAAACACTCTGCTTGTACTGTGTGAATGAGATCATAACAAGGCTGAAATATGCATATCCACCACCTGTGGGGTTTGGATTCACTGGCCTGAAATTGTCTATTGAAATGACGTAAAAAGAAATAATTCATGAGCATTCAGAATCTCCATATAGCTGAAATGCCTGATGTCCATAAGGGTCATTTGCATATATACTGTGGTTAAACTATTCCAGCTGCCAGAAAGTCTGCTCTTCAAAATTTCTCTTAGCACTAGCTGGTTTTTCAGTAGTAGCACTAAAATCTGAATCCCTGTAACTAGCACTTGCTCTAGAACTTGTTGGAAAGCACTAGGAAGCCTGAAACTGATATAAGCACTCAACACTCCTTGTCAATAAGGAGAAATTAATCATAGGCACTAAGCCTATAATTGCAAAGTACCTTGCAAAGGTAAGGGAAAACAGCTCTTTTACTTTACAAAAAAAGCACCTAAACAGGCATGTCCAAGAGTCAGCTTTGGGTGATTTCTCCTGTCCACCTGGTGAATCTGGGCATACTGGGGCAATGCGGCAACTGCCTCATATACACAGACAAACCTCTCCTCCTACCACCCAACACTACAACATGTGAAAGATGCACTTACATAGCCAAACTGGAAGCAAAGCTCTCTCCAGCCAAGACTGTGCAAGACAGTCAAGAGGAGAAGGTTAACACCTGCACTACACCTCAAGAAACACACAGCCCTTCAAAACCAACACCATTAACACCCACACATAGAAACACAAAACCCACATAAGCGGAGGCCCTTAACATTATCCTGCCCAAGCAATAAGGACTTCCGAAGCTGAATCACAAACAAACAACAGTCACAATCAAAGTGACACATAGCTCACAACACCAGTGTGCCACCCAACAACAGCCCCTAAGGCAAGACAATGTACCCAACACTTTAGTCATAGGTGACTCTATAGTCAGGCACACTGATGTCCCACTCACCAGGCTGAACAAGGAGAAAATTACAGTCAGCTGCCTGTCAGGTGTCAGGATCTGCCACATAATTTATGTAGTCAAATCGCTCCACAACAAGTACAAATACGGCTCTGTCATTGTCAATGTCGGAGTGAATGACTTCAGATGTATCTCCCTGGACTACATGAAAAGAGACATGGAAGAGCTCTTGGATCATGTGGCCCAGGCAGATATGACCATAGCCCTGAGTAGCATCCTGCCTTTGCCCAGAATGATACCACAGTATAAGGACAAAAGGATTGACTTCAACAATTGGCTAAGCTTCTGGTGTCATTCAAAGGGGATCCAGTATCTGTCTGCCTGGGAAGACATGATCGACAAACCCCGATGCTTTCCCAAAAGAAACAGAATAAGACAGATTCCAAGACAAGTGACATGATCCAATTCTTATGTAAAAATACGAATTTAATGTATCAAAACGTAAAAAAAGGTTGAGCGTTTTTTTCTACTGACCATAGATTTCATCAGTACACTCAGCATATAGTTTAAATCCCTTATATACTAATGTTTCCCGCCCTTAACATTCAATTATTCACTTATTCAATAAAATACTGGTTCAAAGAAACTTATTTTTAAAAATAATACCTATATAAAATCTCTATATTAAATGCATGTAAAATACAACTCACAAATGTGCTGTAGTGACAACAATACCTAAAACATAATACATATACAATATCCTGTTCACATGTACATTATATTTGATCTAACTACCTGTATTGAAATATTTGATGTATATTTCTGGTTTATTACTTGTGTATACATAGACAACTATGTTTCCAGCAATTGTGGAAGGTTCTGGACAAGTGTTATGCATCACATATATCTGGTGAACCTTCCACAATTGCTGGAAACTGTTGCAGAAAAGAGGAAAATCCCAGGATGCAAAAAACTCCCTTACCAGCCTCAGTAAGAAGCTGCGATCCCTCATAAAATCCTCAAAAGCTAGTTACGAAAATAAAATTACCAAAGATTCCAAAGACAGCCACAAAGCATTCTATAGTTATGTCAAGAATCTAAATGGCAATGCTCAGATCTGCTCTGAGCTACAACAGAATGGCATTAAATATACTGATCCCAAGGATATTGCCAATATCCTGGCAGATCGATTTAGTGCCAACTTCATCCCCCTCTCACCCCCCTAAAGGGCCCATGTCAATACCAAAAGATTGCCAAATTCCGTTAATCACAGCCACGCAGGTAGAAACCGCACTCTTTAAAGCTAAGAATACAGCATTCATGGGACCAGATGACATCCTGGGCTGTGTACTACATGAAGTACAAAATGAGCTGGCACCTCAGCTAAGTTTTATGTTTAATCATAGCCTCACCTCAGGCTTCATGCCCACTGAGTGTCGCACAGCTACAGTTATCCCACTCCACAAGGGGGGATCCACCTTGGATCCCGGGAACTACCGTCCCATCAGTCTGACAAGCCTAATCTGCAAGGGCATGGAATGTATTATTATCATGGAACTTATAAACAAAGACATTGCCAACCTTCAAACACTGGACTCCACCCAGTTTGGGTTCATGAAGGGCTGATCTTGTCTCCTAAACCTGATGGACTTCTTCGAATCAGTCTCCAGAGCTGTGGATGAGGGTAAGGTGGTCCACACAGCCTGTCTGGACCTCGCCAAGGCCTTCAACACCAAACCACACTCTGGAATCATATATAAACTTACTAAGCTGGGCATAAATCCCTACATCACTGAATGGGTTGCCAACTGGCTTACTGACAGAACCCAGACTGTAAAAGTAGCCAACTCCAAATCCAGTTCCAGACAAGTGACAAGTGGAGTACCTCAGGGTTCAGTCCTGGGACCACTCTTGTTCGGCATCTACTTCTCTGAAGTACAGGCCAACACTAAGGGACTCTGGCTAACTAAGTTTGCAGATGACTGGGAGCCATTACTGAATCCCCAAATGATGTGAATATTCTACAAAAGGGCCTTACAGAAACAGATGCTTGGTGCCAGAGCCGAGGGCTCAAGCTTAATGCCAAGAAATGTATAGTTATCCCCTTTGGGAAAAACATGTACCCATGAATTACCACATAGATGGCAGTACACTAAACACCGAAAGTGTGATAAGACACTTAGGGACACAGGTGGACAGTGGTCTCACCTTCGATAACCACATCGCCACAACAGTCAGGAAATCCTTCTATGTGGCACACCTCATCACTAAGGGCTTTTCATCCAGAAAAAAGGAGGTCATTGTCGCACTGTACTCATGTCTTATTAGACCCATTATAGAATATAACGCCCCATTTGGTATGTACCTTACAAGACATCTGCAACAGCTGGAAAGGCCACAGAAATACCTCACTAAAACAATCACTGGCCTAAAGCAGATGCCTTATGCTGACCATCAAAAAAAACTCCAGCTATACTCTGTGGCATATCGTTTACTCAGAGGTGATCTCTGCTTAACATACAAGGCCATGTCAAACACTGAGCTTTTGGATATGCTCCACTTAAAGAAATCCCAATCCCTCAGAGCCACATGTTCCAGGGATCTAAACTTTGTTATTACAATGAGCAAAACATGCTGGAGAGATAGGTTCCTGACCCATAGACTCTCCATACTCTGGAATAGACTGCCCATACATGACAAGTAGAGCGCCTCCTTGGCCCTCTTCAAAAGGAACCTTGATGATTGTATGGGAGATAGGAAATTCACCCCGGGGATCATGTCAATCACCCTGCTAGACAGGGGTCCAGGGAAGTAAATATTGTGGGAAGAAATATCCAGGGAATTGTTATGACTAGGCTTGTATAGGCTCTAGGGCCAATAGCCTAGTACCAACCTATGAACCTATGATACAGGAGGTTTGAGAGGTTACTCAGTGGAAGTTCTAGCTTGGCTGGAGTTTTCATTTAGTTTTCACACTTATATTTTGTAAAATTACTCCAGGGATGACCATTGTGCTAATTAGGGCTCATTTTGTTATTATTTTCAAATCACTCAATTTTTATGGTGAGCAGACCTGATAAACCATGAAAATTGTTATGGAATGCCATGCAATTGCCCGAGCACCTCTGGGCAGCTCTTCACACCCAAAGTGTGCATAAATAAATTATGATTCAGAAAGTTGTCATCCCATTATTAACCATCTGAAGATGTAGTTGCTGGAAAGCAGATATTCTCAACACCAAACAGAGGGACAGAGGACTGACATGTTTTACATCTTAAAGTGCCATAGGAAATATAATACTACAGGGTAAATATTTTATTATTTTTGCCATCCATTGCACAAATAACCACCATTGTGAGGAGGCTGAGACTTGTAAGCATTGTTCTGGGCACCAGTTCCCTACCATTTTTTTCTGAGATCTTTGAAGGTGAGACAAGTATGGCAGGAGAAGTTGAGGGTGTTGTTTCTTTTAGAGCACAGGTGTGGTGTAAGGAGTCCACGATTTTTCTTGACATCCTTCACAAACATCACAGCCAAAGTCTCTTGCAGGAGGATTTTATATATATATATATATATATATATATATATATATATATATATATATATATATGTATATATATGTATATATATATATATATATATATATATATATATATATATATATACATATATATATATATATATATATATATACACACACACATATATATATATATATATATATATATATATATATATATATATATATATGAGGCTGATACCTGGAATACTATATATATATATATATATATATATATATATATATATATATATATATATATATTATATATATATATATATATAAGGCTGATGCCTAGAATACTTTGGCCAAGGCTGTCAAACAACTTACTGGCATCCCATGCATTGGGAAACAGTGCCATCACAACTACAGTTTCTAGAGTCAACACAAGCTTGACATCCTTAGCCAATGGGAGGCTGAATTTAGGGAACGCTCACCATCTATGTACTGTAAGGGGTGTTGCAATGGGTGCTTCAGTGGTACCCTTTTTTTTTAATTTAGTTATGGGATGGTGGAAGTCCCAGATACTATGTTATAATTCTTTTTTCACACAGCATATTATGCTTTACAATAGATTTGTGGATGATTTGTTTTTATTACTGATGTATCAGATGAATAGGTTGTATGTTTTGTTGAACAGTTAAATACTAGCACAGATTTTTTAACTTTTGTACTGGGTCATATAAGACCCAGTGTACCTTATTTAGATATTGTTGTAAGTTTGGATTCCACCAATCAGACTTTTTCTAGTGGGATTCATAGAAAAGTCTATTTTTCTGATAATTAGCAATATATCAGTGCACACCCATATTTATGAAAAAGAATATTCACCGGGGACAAATGATCAGACTATCCAGTCTTACCACTGATCAGGCTATTTTTTAGATGGCATAAAGGAACCAATCAAATTGTTCACTGATATGGGTTATAAATTTAAGGGTCTATATTAGATCAGTGAACGCTTAAAAAAGCGAACGCTGATTGATCGACCTTATGTAAACGAAAGCTTACAATCTCGAACTGTCAGATCAGCGTTTCTTTTCCTAGGGAAAAAAATTGCTGATCCAAAATGCACACACACAGCACAAGCACACCAAACAAACAGAAATCCACACATATACACCTAAAATCTGACACCTAACCCTACACTAAACTATGCACACACCACTAACTATCCACTTACCTTAACCCAAACCCTAACCCTAAGGTCCATCACTATCGCACACTCACCTCAACCGCTCCCTAACACTAACTCACCTAAACCCGCCCTAACCCTCACGTCCACACAATCGCACACATACCTAACCCGTGCCCTAACCCTAACTCACCTAACCCACCCTAACACTCACATCCACACAATCGTACACTTACCTGAATCCGACCTGTAACTTTCCACCACAGCACTGAAAATACCGAAGCAATAGAAATGGACAACCAAATTCTTTCCCTAGGAAAAAATTTGAGTTTTTGCTGCTTCGATATTTTGAACATTCACTTAAATAAGTTAGATCAATCAGTGTTCGCTTGTTTAAGCATTCGCTGATCTAATATAGACCCTAAATTTAACATATTACAACAAGCTGCCGAAGAAATTATTCTTAAAAGAGATTAATTTTTTCCTCCTATCTTAACTGGAGGTATTCCTAACAAACCTCAGGGGAATAAGTGTGCTAATAAATTTAGGCACAGTTTCATCTTAGAAATGCAAGCGGATGATATTAACATAACAGGGGTCATCAAAGATAACTGGAACTATTTTTAGGTAATACTGATGTATTTAATGTTGTTGGTACTACCCCTAGTTTTATATATAAAAGGTCTACATCTATAGTACCAAGCAATCCTTGGTTAAGACTAATAAGGGGAAAGGTATGTTTAAATGTGTTTTTTGTACTGCATGCAAATTTATTTTAGAAGGGCCAAATGTTTTTTTTAAACATCTTGATAAATCCATAGGTTTCAGGATACATTCTGATTTTAACTCCATGGGTATTGTATATATTGTAGTGTGCTCACAATGTGAGGCATTCTATGTTGGCATGGCTACCAATACACTTCCTAAAAGAATTAAAGAGCATATATATGATATAAAGAAAAATATAGCAATTGTTTAGACATACTTTAGTTGTGATTCCTGTAATAAATTTTATTTGTTGTATGGATTACTGAGGTGGAAACTATAAAAAAAAAGTTGGAAAAGAAAGAAACTGCATTGCAGCTTAGGCTGCAAGCTGATAAATTTCCTAGATTAAATGAGACCACAAACATAAATTGTTTTTTTATAAAGAGTAGGTTCATAGGTTCATAGGTTCATACTAGGCTATCTGCCCTAGGGCATTTATAAGCCTAGCCAGAGTATGTTTGGCTTTCGCCACCCATTTTAAATTAATTTTGCTATGCCCTTTTTCGAGGTTAGTATACTGTGCCTCTGTCTAACAGTGACACAGAAGTGATACCCGGGGTAAACCTATGATCTCCCATTCACTCATCAAGATTCCTCTTGAAGAGAGTCAATGAGGGACTCTGCCTAACCTGGACTGGGATTTTATTCCAGAGTGAAGGGAGCCTCTGGGTTATGAATCTGTCCCTCCAGCATGTCCTATTTATTTCAGTGCTCAGGTTCAAGTCTCGAGCGCCGTAGCTCGATGGGATTTGGATTTTTTGAGGTGCAGCATGTCCCTTAATTCCGGGTTGGACATGGCTTTATACATCAGGCACAGATTGCCTCTGAGCAGGCGGTATGCCACTGAGTAGAGCTGGAGTTTCTTTAACCGGACAGCATATGGCATCTGTTTGAGCCCTTTGATCCTCTTGGTGAGGTACTTTTGGGGTCTTTCCAGTTGCTGCAGGTGTTTGGTAAGGTACATCCTAAAAGGGGCATTGTACTCGATTATGGGCCTGATGAGGGATGAGTAAAGAGGCACGATGACCTCCCCTGATCTAGATGTGAATCCCTTCATGATTAGGTGGGCTATATAAAATGTTTTTCTAACCACTTTGGCCACGTGGTTGTCAAATGAGAGATTGCTATCAACTTGGGTCCCCAGGTCCCTAATTACTTCTTCTGTACTTAATGGATTACCACCTATGTGGTAATTTGTGGGCACTTTGTTTTTGCCAAAGGGGATGACTATACACTTTTTGGCTTTAGCTTGAGGCCATGGCTCTGGCATCAGTTGTCTGTTTCTGTGAGGCCCTTTTGGAGGATGCTTGTGTCGGCTGGAGAGTCGATTATGGCACCCAGTTTGCAGTCATCTGTGAACTTGGTCAGCCACAGTCCTTCCGTGTTGGACTGTACCTCCGAGAAATATATACCGAACAAGAGAGGTCCCAGGACTGAGCCTTGTGGGATGCCACTTGTAACTGGTTTGGAGTCTGACATGGCTCCAGCAATTCTAACCATGTGGGTTCTGTCCTTGAGCCAATTTGCAACCCATCTAGTGACATAGGGGTTTATATTTAAGCTGGTGAGCTTATCTATAATGCCCGAGTGGGGTATTGTATCGAAGGCTTTTGCGAGGTCCAGGTAGGCTGTGTGGACAACCTTCCCTTTGTCAATGGCCTTGGTGACGGTTTCAAAGAAGTCAACCAGGTTTAAGAGGCAGGATCCGCCCTTAACAAAGCCGAACTGGGTAGGATCCAGTGTCTGTAGGTCCCCAATATCTTTATTTATGAGGTCCATGATGATCCTTTCCATAGCTTTGCAGACCAAGCTAGTCAGGCTTATGGGGCAATAGTTTCCAGGGTCCATTGAGGCACCACCTTTGTGGAGAGGGACCACTGTTGCTGTACGGTACTCATTGGGTACATATCCTGTAGTAAGGCTGAGACTGAACAGTAGTTTTATGTTTGGGTTTAGCTCTTCTTGGAGTTCATGTAGGATGCAACCCGGGACACCGTCTGGTCCCATTGATGCTGTGTTTTTTGCTTTGGAGAGGGCGGCTCTTACCTGAGCATCTGAGATGTCAGGGGCAGCACTCTGCTTGGGATAGGTATTTGCCCTTTGGTGGGGGGGAGGAAGTTTGCTCTGAACCTGTCAGCTAGGATGTTGGCAATGTCTGTGGGTTCGTGTATTTTTGTCATTTTGGACTAATTCTGAGCATATCTGGGAATTCCCACCCAGGTTCCTAACATAACTAAAGAAAGCCTTGTGATTATCCTTAGTGTCCTGTGCAATTTTTCTCTCGAAGCTGGCCTTAGACGATTTTATGAGTGCCCATAGTTTTTTGCTAATACTGATCAGAGATGCCTTCCCTTTTTGGGATTTTTCTCTGTCATGTAGTAGCTTCCTCCTTCTATTGTATAGTTTGTTTATGGCTGGGATCCATGCATTTCTAAAGGTGTTCATAGAATGCATTTATAAAGGATTCTGCGGTCTGGGCTGTATTTTCCACAGGCCCGGGGGCTTTGAAGGATTCCACCTCAGTTTTGAGGAGTGTGAAATTTGCTTTAGAGAATTTTTTCACTGTGGTTTTCTGGGCAGGGGGTGGGGTAGGGATGTAAATATCCAGTTGGATTAGTTTATGGTCTGATCTTACCAGTGAGGGATACACTTCTGGTCTGGAGCCCCCATGTTGGTGATGATCAGGTCCAGTATGTTTTCCCCTCTTGTGGGAGTGGTAACAAGTTGTTCCATAGCATTTGAGTTTATGAATTCTAGGAACCTTTGGGCTAGGGTGTTGGAGCTAGAGTAATGCTCCCAGTCTATGTTTGGGTAGTTGAAGTCACTCAATATAATGGTGTTTGGAGAGACCTTCATATTTTCCATTGTTCTCAAAAAGGCCGAGTGGGGTTCCTGGGTTTGGGAGGGTGGTCTGTAGCAGGCTGTAAACTGGAAGGCAGTTTTACCCACTGTTAGTTGCACATGGATAGTCTCTGATGCTTTGTGCTGTGCCACCAACCTGGAGGTGTGGGTATCTTTGATGAATATTGATACTCCCCCTCCTTTTGTAGTTCGGTCCAAGTTTTGGGGCCGAAAAGCATGTTATGAGGTATAACCTGGTAGTGCTGGGGTGCTCTCGGGATCCCTGAACCAGGTTTCTGTTACTGCACAGATATCGATGTTCTCCATGCTAAGGAGAGTTTTGAGTGTGTGCATCTTGAGGTTTTGACTTCTGGCGTTGAGTAGCATTACTCTTAGTTTCTTATCCCTTGTGATATCTATGGAGGTGGGGTTTGTCTTTTGAGCCTTGCCTAAAAAAGGCACTATGGGGGTAGCAAGAGCCTTTGCCAATATCCGAAAGCCCAGGGGTGACAGGTGCAAGCAGTCCTTAGCGAAGCATCGTGGCTTGATGAGCATATCATCCCAGACTGACAGGCATTGGATCCCCTTTGAATGACACCAGTACTTAAGCCATTTGTTAAAATTGATCATCTTGTCTTCATGTTGTGGCATCATTCTTGGTGAGGGTAAGATGCTACTCAAGGTCAGGTTCATACCGGCCTGGGCTACATGCTCAGAGAGCTCCTCTATGTCTCTTTTCATGTAGTCCAGGGAGGTACGTCTCAGGTCATTCACACCAGCATGGACAATGACTGAGTCATATTTGTACTTGCCTTCGTGTGACCTGAGTGCTTGTGTTATGTGGCGGATCCTAGCGCCTGACAGGCTGCTCACCATGACCTTCTCCTTGTTCAGCCTGGTGAGCGGGACATCAGTGTGCCTGACGATAGAGTCACCTATTAAAAGTGTATCAGGTGTGTTGTTTAGCCTTAAGGGCTGTGACTGTTCGGCACACTGGCTTTGTGAGATATGTGTTGAAGATGTTTTGTTTTGGGGTAGCGGTTGCTTGGGTGTTTGCTTTGGAGGTCTCTGCTGCTTAGGCAGATCTTTATTTAGAGCCTCCGAGTATGTTTTTGTGTGATTATGTATTTGGTTTGCTGTCATGGTAGGTCTATGTGAGACTGGAATTGTAGTGAGTGTGGTTTCCTTCTCCTCCTGACTGGTTATGCCAGTACTGAGTTGAGAGAGCTTAGCCTCCAGTTTGGCTATATCATTGCATCTCTCACATGTGTTGGAATTTGTTGGGAGGAGGAAAGGGTTGTCTGTGTACATGAGGCAGTTGTAACATTGCCTCAAGATTCCCAAATTCACCAGCTGGACCAGAGAGGAGATTGACAACTGACCTTTGGACATGCTAGAATAGTATTGGGAATTCCTTTATAATTGAAAACAAGGGCCAATGGGGAACAAGGTACTCAAGGGGAGTTTGTGAGGGTGTTGTGCTTTTAATTTTTTAGTGCTGACTTCTATAATTGCTTAGTGAGCAAGTGCCAGGTAACTTAAGTGCAATGTGTTACAGGTAACTTAAATGCAAAAATGACAAACAGTAACTTTCTTTCAAGTGAAACAAGGAAATAAGTACAGTAAGCAATGCAGATATCACTAGGGATCCACAGAAGCGCTGAAAAGCAGCGTTTTAGGTGGAATTAGAGTTCCAGGGAAATAACAAGCAAACAAACAACAAGCATACAAACAAAGCTAGATTCAGCAGGCCTGGATCTAGTCTATGCTACAGCAAACAAGGTGTACCAATTTCAGTAGTTACTAGGTTGCCTAAAGAAGTGTGATTAATAGGATGTGTAATTGAATTATTGATTAATTAAGATATATTTTTGATTGGTCAGTTGCTTTTATAAAAAGAAATGGAGTGTTTTTTGATTTATTCTGAAGAGGCCCCAAGTTGGACAAAAGCTCTTGATAAATCCATAGTATATTTTCCAGTGATGTCATTTGGTGGTAATTTTATCTAGTGTCCTGTAAGTATGCCATCTTTTAGCTAAACGGATAACCTGCCACTACATACCACCATCCAAGCTCTCATTATGCCCTACATATGTCTGTAGTCCTGCAGAGAAGAAAAGGAGCATGGAGCCGCACAGAAGCAGACTAGAGCACCTAAAAGTGCTCCAGGGTTAAGTATACATACTGATATGAAAATGTCACTGTTTGCACAGTAACACATGTAGCCATTAAAATGTAAGTCTGCATAACTTTTACACAGAAGTACCACATTTGTCAGTACTTGCATAGCTTAAGGGCAGTAGCATGATGGTACAATATTAGAAGCATGCATCTGCATGCCTGCTGCTGTATAGGTGGACAAGAGGATCATCACATTATGTCTATGTGCACTGAGATTGTTAGGATGGCTGTGGATTCAAACCCCCCCCCTCACCTAAGAAAAGAAAAGTTTTGTTGTCATGGCAAGGTATATTTGTCATCCCACTACTATCAACGTATCTCTACAAGGCCCATATATGTAATATCTATAAGTAGTAGTTTGCTGGTCATTTCACAGTATACAATAGAAGTATCTGTCTTTTGTCTATCACCTGTGCTGGACACATTTATTGTGTGATGTATATTATGTATATGTACAGTTTTGGTATTGTCAAAACTCATATTGCATCACTGTCCACATGCACAGATGTGTTGTCTTGATAAATATCTCCTGCAGTTATTATTCTCTTAATGTCAGATTTCATGTGAGGGTGGCTTTTGCTTTAGCCGCCATACGTTATAATCAGACAAACAGGTTGATGACATGCCTATGCAAGTCTTACTATTAAAAGGTTATTATATTTTACTGTATCAGTATCAACATAGTTAAGAATGCAATATTTAATGTTTTTATATTTCTCTGCCTCCACCCTCTTTGTCGCTCTTCTTTCCCTTTCATACATTTATTTGCTGTTTCTGCTTCTCTCCATTTCTGTTACTATTATATGCAACAACACACCAACCTGCACCTAACCCACTGGCTAGACCTGTTGTCCCTCAACAGGTGGTAGCAGTAGGAAAACCATCACAAGCATCACCTGCACATCCAGATCCCAGCTTACCACAATTGCCTTCACATCTCCTGCCTTATCTACACCACTTATGTCAGGCAGCCCTGCACTGAAAGTTGGCACAGTGGTACTCACCAATAGTTGCCCAAGTGGAGGTGACATTTTTGTCACTTACCAGGAGCAGGCAGAGCTTCTGGGGGAGATAAGAGACAGGCAGTTAGATGCCCATATTGGCTGCACGGAGACCATGAACCAGCAACTCTGAGTTGTGTAATTGCCTAGTGCTGGCTCAATAGTCTGAGCCATGACCCAATACTGACAGTTACCAGGGTGATGAGTAAACCCACTGGGTCTAAGCTAGCAGATACTGTATCTTTGAATACCCAGTCCTATCCCTGCATGGTGCTCCCTTCACTTTTGTGCTTATGTCCACCCATGTATTTTGTATTTTGTACAATCCACACCTCACCAGTATCTTCCCTCTGATTGTCAGATGTCTCCTTCACCATTTATTTCTCCTTCCTTCATTGTGTTACCTCACACAATGTTAGTCATGTCTATTTTTCCCTGCTAACTAACCCCCCCCCTCTTGTGAGTTGCTTACTTCCTTGACTTCCTTCCCCAACTTTCCCTTTTCTTAAAATAAAAAGTAATAATAAAAAAGTGCTACCTGCTCCACAAAAACAAAAGCAAAACAACAGCAACAACAACAAAAAATACCCCAACTCATATCTCTAAACTTTCCAGATATTTGACTGCTGTGCATATGATTGGCTCCATTTTTTCATCAATGTGTATTTTTTCTGATAAATCATTGAGGATTAAATTAATTAAATAATTACAACTATTGCTAGAATTCTCCGACATTATTGAGCTAAGAAGTATGTTCTTATCCTACCACCATCCTGTTCATTCCTTATTTGCTCATCTTGTCTTCTTCCTCTGTTTGCGTCCCCTTTTCATCTGTGCCCTATACTCCCAATTCCAAATGATAGTCTGTTAAAAAATATGCAAATGCAACATGCTCACACAGGCATACAAAGACCTTATAAAAACAACTCTTTCTGTGGTCATATGTGACAGGTCATAGAGTACAAGGTTGATGCACATATATAACCAAGGAGGCATAACACTTCTCACACTATAGCAATAATGAAGTCCAATCCTTGTCATATGCTCTGGATGTTGCCATCAGACCTGCAAATGAACTAAACATAGCAGTGTGTTACCATGTAAATATAAAATAAAGAAAGCTAACTTTTTTCCCCCTAACTATTTTGATGGGTCAGTGAATACATGAAGGGATTTGTAATGTTCCAATGCACTGGTTTTGGGGGTTGAATCCCCTGGCGGTTGTATATCATTTTACAGTGTTCGTTTGGCAGCTTGCAAACATTTTACATTTCCCCAATATGTGCATTTTATGTGACTGTTTAATGTGACTGTTTCAAGGGCTGTCCTTGCTAATTCACTAATAGAGTATCTCTTTCAAAGACATGGGCTCAAATCCCTTGAATCCTATCTTTCTTTTCTTGCTGTCAGTCTGCAGATCTGCTACATTTCTCTGATATGTGTGTATTATGACCCCTTTTAGTCTCACTGCTTCTGTGGGCTCCCCTTGCTAGTGAACTGAGGATATACTGGTATGTGGACTGAATTGATGGGGTGACTCCACTGCAGGTATCACATTTTACTTTTTTAAAGAAATTCACATTATAGTATATGTCCACTGCTTATACATTGATGTTGTCGGGAATGATGCAGGTTAGTACATCATATTACTTTACTGTATCCCACCTCTACTGTCATTGTTTCACATTATTCTACAAGCATTATCATAGGTTCATAGGTTTATGGCTGTATGCTAGGCTAATGACCACTAGGTCCTTTATAAACTTAGTCATGTATCCCAAAAGTGTCCCACGAGTTATTGTATCTTGCAGGTTATTTTAAGGAGCATATGGTAGTGAAGGCATTATTTAATTTCTGCCTCTCTCCATTTAGAAACACATATCTCAGACCAGGGATGAATTTCTGATTTACCATCCACTCTGTCCAGATTGCACTTGAATAATGTTAGGGAAGGGCTGTACTTCACATGGGTAGGAAGCCTATTCTGGAGAATGAGGATCCCTGAGATACATACCTGTCCCTCCAACATGTCCTATTTAAATCACAAGCAAAAGTTTGAATCCTTAGATCTAGTAGTGCTGGTGGGGTTTTTTTTGTGGATATACAAAAGGGCCATCAGAGCAGGATCTAAGGATGCCTCGTATGCGAGGCATAAATCGACTGTCAGCAGTCTGTAGGAAACATAGTATAGAGATAGGGCATTGAGGTGATCTGCATAGGAAAGTGTTTACAGCCTGTATTCATTTTGTGTTTAGTTGTTGCATGTGCTTGGTCAGGTACATACTGAAGGGGGGGGGGGCATTCAACTCAACAATGAGTCTGATAAGGGCTAAATACAGTGGCATGATGACTTCCTTGAACCTAGATGCCATGTCCTTACTTATAAGTTGAGTGACATAGAATGATTTTCTTTTCACCTTAGATTTATGTTGGTTGAAAGCCAGGTTACTATTCACATCAGTCCCCAAATCACTGACTACTGTGTCTATGTTTAGAGGTATTTTATCAATGAGATAGTTTTCCTGGTCTTAATGATGTAGTATCAATAATACCTAGTGTGTTAAAATTGAAAGTATATGATAGGTAAACTTGTTTTTATTGTTTAAAGTAGTCAATATATGTTTTAGTACATGTCTAAATATATGTAATTGTTTTTAAGAAAGAGAACTTAAAATGACTGATTGATGTGTACATCAGTTAAGGGTATTTAAAAGGGTGTCATGTGACTGTAATTTTGAATTTCATTGTCTGAAGAAGGCTGGTATTGACTGGCCAAAAGCGCTTAATAAATTTTTGTTATAAGTTTAATTTTTGTGAAGTAGTCCTCTGCTTTTTGTTTTGTAATAGTTGGTGTGCATTGGTTTGTTGGGGGTTTGGTATAATAGCAGAAGGAAACTCGCAGATGGAATTGCAACTGATTACACGAGCAGAGTTTGAGTCTTTACAAACTTCCATAAACAACTTAATGCTGCTTATACAGCAGCTAACTTAATGGAGGCAAGTAAATGTCTCCTTTGGCTCCCAAAATTAGGTACGAACTCTGCACTCGGAGTTGGGACCAGTATCTCTGACTTTTGAGGGTATTCCACCAGGACAAGAACATTTTAATCTGCAAACAGCTGGAGGGAGAAATGAAGTTTGTACTTCTGTATCTTTAAATGCTACAGGGAATTCACTGTTGGAATGGTAGACTCATGGTGTCAGCTTGCAACTGTAGAAATACACAATATGTACTGATACTCAAAAACAGCAGTGGCTGCACAATACAATGAAAGCCAACATCACGTTAAAACTCTTCTTTATATAGACCAAACGATGTGAATACAGCAACAGTAAACCAAGATTAAGCGCTTTCATCCACATGAATGTGGACTTCATCAGAATGTTGTTCATTAACCATGGTCCGTTATTTAAAAACTTTTTGGCGCCAATTCCGCCATTTACAAAAATTGTTTTTTCTATTCAAAGCACTGTCAGTTAGTAATGTGAATGTGACAGTGTTATGGAATTAATACAGAGCATACAAGTGATTATTTGCTTGGTTTGAACATTTATATATGCAAAGTTCTCAGTAATTTATAATGATATATAGGGATCATTTGCATTAATTTATAAAATATATATATGGAGAATCTTTAGAGTATTTATTATGATACAATGTGTCTTTAAATTTTTGGCCTGATCTTACCACTTCCCACTCTATGTCCCAGGTAGGAGACCTCTGCCATACTCACCTGACATTTGCTCGGCTTAATGGTCAACCCTGCCCTCTGTAGTCTGCCCAGCACCTCCCTGACATGCTGAAGATGCTCTTGCCAGGAATGGCTGTAGATGGCAATATCATCTATGTAAGCAAGGGCAAGCCCTCCTGCTCCTGCTAGGATATGATCTACCAGCTTCTGGAAAGTTGCTGGGGCATTTTTTCATCCCAAAGGGCATCTTTGTGAACTCATACAAGCCAAAAGGAGTCACAAAGGCTGACTTCTCTCTGGCACTGGGAGTCAAGGGTACCTGCCAGTAACCCTTGGTAAGATCAATGGCGGTAAGATACTTAGCCCCACCCAGCTGCTCTAGGGCTTCATCCGACCTAGGCATGGGATAAGCATATGACTCTGTGTGACTATTTTATTTCCTGTAGTCCACACAGAACCTGGTGCTGCCATCCTTCTTCGGCATCAGCACCACTGGGGAGGCCCAGGGACTGTTGGAATCTTGAATTACCCCTAGTTAAAGCATTTCCTGTATCTCCCCCCTGAAAGTCTGTTTGATTCTCTCAGGCACCCTATAAGAGGCCTACCTAATAGGCCTTTAGGATTCTGTATCCACCTGATGCTGCCTCAGGTGGGTGTACCCAGGTTTCCCAGTGAACATGTCCGCAAACTCCTGTAACACTGCTCGGATTTCTCGAACCTGGGTAGGAGCTAGCTGCTGGGTCATTGCTACCCCTTCCATCGAGGTGTCAGTCTGAGCCTCATCAGTCACCACATCTTCTTCAGACTCCTCTTGCAATCCACGGAAATATTCAGCACAAGGGTCTTCCTATCAAGGTAAGGTATCATTATGTTAACATGGTACAATTTGTGCTCCTGCCTAGCAGTTCCACCATGTAGTTAACATCACTGACTTTCCTTATCACCTTGTATGGTCCCTCCCATGGTGCTTGCAGCTTGTTGTGTCTGACAGAAATGAGAACCATTACTTACTGCCCTACAGCATACTCTCTAGCTCGAGCATTCCTGCCAAACCAGACCTTCTTTTGTTGTTGGGTTTCTGCCAGGTTCTCCTGGGCCAGGCCCATGAGTTCCCTGAGCCTTGTCCTGAGGTTTAGGACATATGCCACAACAGACTCCTTGTAAGAATCACACTCACCTTCCCACTCATCACAAATTAGATCTAGAGGCCCCCCTCACCTTCTGCCCATGCAACAATTCAAAGGGTGAAAAACTTGTGGATTCCTGAGGAACCTCTCTGTAAGCAAACATCAGATGGGGCAAATATTTGTCCAACTTCCTCTTAAACTGGTCTGCAAATGCCTGTAGCATGGACTTGATTGTATAGTTTAACCTCTCAACGAGATCATTAGGCTGGGTATGGTAGTGGGTGGTCATTAGGTGCCTCACCCCACAGTACTTCCACAGACAAGCCAGCAAGTCTGACATGAAATTGGCACCTCTGTCAGTCAGTATTTCTTTTGGGAAACCTACCCTGCTGAAAATCTCTTACAAAGCATTTTCCACCTTTTCTGCCTCAATGGAGGACAAAGCCACTACCTCAGGGTATCTTGTAGCATAATATATTACCACTAGGATATACATTTTCCCTGTGGAACTTGGAGTACTCAGAGGCCCCACAATATCCATAGCTACCCTCCGAAATGGCTCCTCAATCACAGGCAAAGGCATCAAAGGAGCTTTCACCTTGTCTCCTGCCTTGCCTACCTTTAGGTCCTGCAGTACCCTGTTACATCTCTGGAAATTCCAGGCCAATAGAAGTTCTGCATAATACGTCTTCTGGTAAGTTTTATGCCCATATGACCTGCAAAGGGACTATCATGGGCAATGGCTAGAAGCACCAGATGGTAGGCTCTAGGGACTACCAGCTGCTGTATTCTCTCACCTTCTACCCCTCCATCAGGGCTTCACTCTCTATACAGTAACCCTTTGTCCCAGTATACAGAATCTCCCTTCCCTTGAGAATCAGGCTCCTCACTAGCTACCTCTCTTGGGCCTTGTAATGTAGGGTCTGAGAGCTAAGCCTGTCTCAATCCTCTCTTTGTAACCTTTCCCAGCTCCCCTTCCACAGGAAGTCTGGCATCCTCTGACACCAGTGACTCACTTTCAGCCTGGCTACTACTACTCACCTCTACCTTTGCAGTCACTCTGTCCAAAGGACCATTAGTACCCACAAGCAGCTGTGGCTCACCTCCCGTCTCACTGCTTCAGTGTAGCTCCCTCCCTGATGTAACCACCTCGCCAATCCTGGCTGCAAGTATGCGGTCTGACAGGGTCTCCCCCAGGCTACCAGACCAACATGCCTGTCTCCTAGCCTGACTGCATGTAACTGCATAAACACATGGTACTGCCTCATCAAAATCTTTCCCTATCTGGACATCTGCAGGGCGGTAGTTTGGTACCCCTGTTGTCTCAAGACAACCTACTATTGGCATTTGTCCTTCCCACTTACTGGCTGTCTCAACTTTTGTTCCCCACCTTGCCTCCATGGGCATCTATATGCCACATGGCCCCACTGGTTGCATTCAAAACATTTAACCCTAGGTCCTGAACATGTACCTGGATTAGTGGTGTCCCCTGCTACTGTCAGATTCTGTTGGTTCAGTCTGGGCTGCCCACTATAGGTTCCTTTAGACCCATGAGCATTACTGGGGGTCCCTTTCCTGTGCAGGGATGCCCTCATTCCTAGGTATAGGTCTCCCTTTTTCCCCAACTCATCTGAAGTAGCACATTGTCTTATCAGCTAACCAGATCTTCATGTCCTCAGGCAAAGTGCTAAGAGCTGTTCCCTCACCAAAAGGTTTGCCAGCCCTTCAAAAGTGGTGATCTGACATCCACTCACCTATCTATGAAAACAAGTTCTCAGTTCAGCAACATGTTCACACACACTTTTATCTGCCTTGCGTCTATGCTCACAAAACTTTTTCTTATATGTTTTAGGTGTTAGCTTAAAAACACTTCTAACAAACAATTATTTACAGCATTATAGTTAAAACAGTCAACATCAGATAATCTGGAAAGTATATGTCCAACTTTACCATGGAGTAAGAGGGTCAGGAACCATACCCAGAGACTTTGGTCAACATCATACTGTTTACATACCCTCTCAAACATGTGAATGAAGCTATCAAATTTATCCCCCTCTGTAAATGTGGAAGAAATTTACTGACCTTTTGTGCTTCTGGGGTCCAGTTACTCCCTTCCACATTACCTCCATGACTCTGGCGAAGAGTCAGCATCTCCTTTCCATGCTGCCCCTGCCTCTCCTTCTCCACAGCTTCCATTTCCAAATGCCTGGCCTCCAACTCAAGTCTCTTTAGCTTCAGATGGATTTTTAAGTCCTCTGCAGAAAGGTTGAGCTGTCCATTCTCTGAGTGTTGTACATCTCCACAGCCAGTCTGATCATCCTCCTGATTTCTGTTTTCTGATGCAGCTGTGACCAAAGCTACAATCATGTCGGCTTTAGTCAAGTTTCCATGCACCAGTCCTGTAGCCTGCCACATCTCAGCCAACTGGCTCCTAGTCAGCTTGCCATATTCGTCTTCTGACATGCTTGCCTGCTCTCCCTGACTAAATAAGCTAACAAAAAAATAAAACAATTGTGATCTGAACTCTAAATATTCACTGCATAGCTGATTTAGAGTACAAAAACACCTTCAGTGATCACTGTACACAAGCTACAGGAATTCACTATTCACACTACTACAAGCCAATTAATATGTGATGTGGCTAACTCACCACTATCAATCAATTAATATCTGTTGTGGATACCCCACCACTGCCAAACAATTACTACGTGATGCCTGTGCACTGGCCCAGTAATCAAGGAGCCTCAATCCTTACCACTAGCACCAGTGAGGGGCATGCTTATTGGGAAGGATAACAAGTACACACACAGTAAAGTACAATTTCCCTTAAATGAACACAGAGATCACAGTCAGTCTGTGGCTGGTTTCTCCCTTTCTCTCCAAGATCTCAATAAGACTCCCCACTGGCACAGCTATAGGGTTCAGATCCCAGCAGAACAGTCTAGCCAAAACCATCAGTACCCTCTCTGTCCAACCAGTGCTTTGTGTCCCTGCCCAAGTAGCTCACACACACACACACACGCACACACACACACACACACACACACACACACACACACACACACACACACACACACACACACACACACACACACACACACACACACACACACACACAAACACACACACACAATTTGAGATTTGGCTTATATACAAACACACAGACACTCCTGGGGAAGGCTGGCACAGGTTCTCCAGCTATGCCCCCTCCTGCCAGGCTATAAGGTAGTAATCACTGCCACCAACGATTCTTATCCACTACTAATAAGGCCTTCCCAAATGGTGACCAGTTTCACTGTGTAATATTGCTGTTATCCAAATAGTAAGTGTGACTCAGGGCTAAAGCTATTGGAGTGGCTTGGACAGTATCGCTGAATACATGCAACGTATGCTAAGAGCTTAAATCATCTCTACACAAAATTGTCACAGTTGAAAGGTTTAAAAATATTTCATAATAAATAATAAAACCACATACAATACTTATTACTTCAACACAATGGCATTACAGAGTTCAGAAAACACAGGAAATGCTTTAAAATAATACTGTAGAATAGCCTGACGTAAATATAGAATACAGCTAGACTAATCTGGCTATTTTTTTCTATCTCTAAGAGAAATAAATGTTCAAAATAAATATTTTACTTACATAGAGAGCAAGTAAGTGCTGGTGAGTGGATGTCTTTAGAAAAATCCAAAATGCTCTATCTTTCTCTCTGGGAAAGTCTTAAATTGATAACACAGTATGTCTGAGTCATTTCAGATTACATTATTCTTAACAGTTCTGATTTAGTTTCCCAGACTAACATAAACTCAAAATTTACATTTCTATTTGTAATCTGCACCTGCAGGAAGCTACAGCAATAAAAGACATTTTACATGTAAAATCTAGTAATTAACTCTTAAATCAAGAATAGAAAGGATTTCCTGGCCCAGACATCCTGTCTCCAAGCTTGAGATCAAACAGCCTGCAATGCTTGCCTTATCAGCTTTCTTCCAGTAGAGTGCACTGAGGTTACATTTTTGAAGCTAAGTACAACATATACCCCCAGACGTGCAATTCAGGAATGAGCTCCCGGGACATGCACATGAGCTCTTAGGCTAATCCTGCACGGACCGAGCTCCTGTTTGCAAATTACCATCATTTGCAGGTGAAAAACATGCAAATGAGGGCAATTTGCGATCCAGGAAGCTGTCAGCTGTCAGTGCAGGATGAATGCAGTCTGCAGAAATGTACTCGGTTAATAACCGAGTACATTTCTGCAAACTATAAAACGGAGCTATGACAGCTCCAAATAAAGGCTGCATAATTGAGGAAGCATGCCAATGGCCAAGTATAAGACCATTGGCATTGCAAACTGTTTAACAAAAAAAACTATTTTAATTTTTATTCGCCGACTTTGGCTGATAAAGCATAGGGCAGTGGCGCGCAAATGGGATCGGGGGAAAATACTAAAATAAACCTAAAATAAGCATTCTAACTGAAATCAGTATTCTGCCATGCAAGGCAATGGCAGGCATAAGACAACCTGGCTAGTGAGTAATGGTTGCTAAGGGGGGAGGCTCATTGTGGGATATGTAACTATGCATTAGCAGGAAATCCTATGCAAATGAGGGAAAGGTTAGTGAATCCCAGTTTTCCCCAGGGTGTGAGGCAGGTCCCAAGAGTGTAAGAGTATAAATAGCTGGGTGCAAGACTAGGATATAGGTGACATCATGGGGCTGTGTGTGTCAGGCATACTGTAAGCAGATTGGAGCCCTGTGGCACGGGATTGCTCCTAGCTTAGCACAGCTAAGTTAGGGGTGTGTCTAAACCTGCCTAGCACTCTTTACAAAGTGTAAGCAGGTGTGTGCACCATGCACCGGGTTTCACAGGAAGAAAAGGGAAGTTAAACCAGGAAATAGCAGCTCTGTGCACATTTGAGCACTCCATTTGTGTGGTGTGCACACAGGCTTAAACAGGGAGGCAATGGGAAGGGAAAACAGCAGTAGGAAGGTAATCAAGGAGAACTAGCTTAGCTGGCAGGTGAAATGTATCAGAATCAGCCAATTACACAGACAGCAGACCAGCACAGCCCAGAACACTACTATAAACTAAGCAAACACCTTCCCCTCTGGTTTTTCCACACTCTACACCACTGGTGTATACATGTGGGAAAATTTTAACAAACAAACCTACAAAATGGGAAGGGCTGCAACAGGCAACATGGAACATCATGTGCAAGAGGCTGAGGGTGGTGAGGATGTGAATGCTGCCAAACAACCCACAGTGAGGAGACAGAGAAGAGTGTACAGACCCAGGGTAACCTACCAGGGACTACATGAGCTGGAGATAATGGAGTGCTACAAGGTGGACAGAGACCTCCTACAGCAAACTGTTGAGTTGTGCCGGCCACACTTGACACACCAATCTGGCCAAGGGGAACCCATCCCAGTGGATACCAAGGTATGTGTAGGCCTAGGTATATTAGCCACAGGTACCTCACAAAGCACAACTGGGGATATCATGGGGAATCTCACAGGCATCAGCATCCAGAGTATTCCACCAGTTCCTGGATGCCATGGCAGCACATGCCAGTGAGCACATATAGTTCCTCAACACATGTAAGATGTTGACCAGCAATATGCGTCTTTTCCACCAAATAGCAGAATACCCTAGAGTAGTGGGTGTTATTGATTGCAAGCACATGTGCATCAAAGCACCACCCGGTGAGCAGGGTAGGGCTTACATCAACCACAGGGGCATCCCCTCCATCAACTGCCAGATTGTATGTGATGCCCAGGGCATTATAATGAATGTGTGTACTGGCTGCCCTGGAAGCTATGACGATTCACACATATGGCATCTGATGCAGCTGCACCACAGATTTGCCAATGTGGACATCACCTACGGTCACCTAGTGGGGGGTGCTGGGTACCCACGGGAGCCGTGGCTGATGACACCCATCAGAAATGCACACACACCTGAACAACGCCATAATGAGGCACATGCGCAGGCCAGACATATAATAGAGCATGTGTTTTGGATGATCAGGTCACGGTTCCAGTGTCTAGACACATCCTGTGGAGCCTTGCAGTATTCACCCAAATTGATATAATATATGCTATGCTACACAATATGATCCTGCAGAAACAGCTGCAGCAGGAACAGCATGGGGCAGGGCCACACAACCCCCCCCCCACCAATGCCAAGGCCTGTACAGGCACAGAGTGACTTGGAGGAGGAACAACCTGAGCCTGCCCCAGTAGGCAGAAGGAGGCATGCCCAGTATGCCCTGGCCTTGGCAAAGAGGCAACACAGAGCATATGCACAGACACAGTAGGAACCCAGGGAATGACACCTCTCTCTGACTCACACAGACAGTAAAAGGGATGGCAAACATGACACTACCTGTGCTCAACCATGTATAGGGAGTGTACTACGTGCATCCGACATAGGCAGCCCTCCAGCGCCATCCTCAAGTCTGGCACACCCTCAAGGTAAGTCAATCAACCTACCAATTGCCAAATGAAGTAGAATGTGTTTTTACATGTAGCTATGGTATGAATGTGCACATGCAAGGGAATTGGGTGCCTGAATGATATGGCAGCAGACAGTAGACACCCATAGTGGCACCATGACATCTGTAACACATATGGGAGTCACCATAGTAGCCAGCACTACAGAGGGTGACAAAACCCACTGCAGGAAATGGGCTGAGTGACATATGTGTCCATAAGACCCATACATGCCAGTCAGGAAGGTTCACATACCCAACAACAGTCTCAGACAGCAGGACAGGTGTAGACAAACACAAACAATTGCTGTACTATGGCCTCTGAATGAAACCTATGGGTAACCCCTCCCCCAAGCCTACACAGACAAACTACAGCAGGCCAGGCAGTGGGATTTAAGCAGTGAAGGCTAGTAAGTCAGAAACCAATATGTAGGTAATTAAAGCTAAGATCTGTAGTACACTGGTATGCTTCTAGCCAGCATAATAGGTAAGACTACAGACTAAAATGGAGTACCTGACATACCAGTACAGTCTTAGCAAATGTGTACAAGTGTCAGTTGTGTCCCCCATCCTATGTACACTTATAGTAACAGTCAGGTGTGCCCCCCCACTCCTGTGTAGAAATGTAGAAATAGTCAGGTGTCCCCCCTGCTATGTAGAAATGTTGCAACAGTCAATACCAAATGACCGATTAATACCCTGCAGACACAGCATGCTACCTGTTGATGTACAACACAAAGGTGAGCACCGCAGTACAAACTAGCTGAACTTGATCCACACATGCAATACAGATGGCCATACTGGGCATGCTCACACACAGAGGAATGAAGGCAATGTCAGTCAACAACATACTGAAAGATCATACTGGGCATGCTCACACATTGAAACACATGAAGGCCATGTCTGCAAACACCAGTGGACCAGAAGTATCTGGCAGTCGCAGTTCTTAGTGCAGACACATGTCAGCATGCACCTCTCCTGCCTTTCACACACAGTGGATAGGAATACAGACACATATGTAAGGACTTCACACTATAATAAGCCAAAGGTAGATGGACATAGCTGTGTGGAAGAGGGTGACCGTGATCAGGAGCCATCTGGCCTTGTCCCACCCAGCACACAGCCAAAGGACCCCAAACACATGAGGTGCAGATGTCACTCACTTCATATACTAGCCACCAGTATCTGTCAGCATGACAGACTATGTGGTGCACGTGCCAGCTGTGCAACATGACTGTACAAGGAAGTAGTCATCTAGTAGCCGTATACACATACCTGTGACATATGATGTCGTGTGTGCCCGCATGTGGCATGTCAACCCCTACATGAATGTGTTATGGTCCATGCACACACTGCCCTCTCCATAGCAGTATTATGACAAGCCTGCTGAGGTCATCCAATGTGAAATTCACCTTTGGGAGAGCAGTAGCTCAGTAATCTCCATGATGCTTCCCATAACTGCGTACTGCTGTAGTGATAAACAAGTTAGGTAGTAGTTCTAACACCAGACTTGGCAATTGTGTGTTTGTGTGTGTGTGTGTCTGTCTCTGACTGTGTAGAGAGAAAGCTTTTTTGGTTACTCACACTCCTTACAATTCATATATTCAATGGTGGCAAGGCTGCTGATGTCACTCATCTAGAAATACACCTCTGAGAAAATCATAGCCCAGTAATCTCCATAGTGCGTCCTGTAGCTGCATACTGCTATAAGTGTGAAAAAGTAGTTAGGTAGGTGTTTTAACCCCAGACCTGGCAACTGTGTGTATGTGTGTGTCGGACTGTGTAGAGAGAAATGTGTTTTGGGCTACTCACACTCCGTACAATTCATATACTCAACTTTGGCAAGGCTGCCAATGTCACTCACCTAGGAATACACCTCTGGGAAAATCATAGCCTAGTGATCTCCGTAGAGTGTCCTGTAACTGCGTACTGCTGTAGTGTGAAAAAGTAGTTAGGTAGGTATTCTAATCCCAGACCTGGCAACTGTGTTCATGTGTGAATCTGTGTGTGGGTGTCTGACTGTGTAGAGAGAAATGCCTTTTTAGGCTACTCACACACCGTACAATTCATATACTCAACTTTGGCAAGGCTGCTGATGTCACTCACCTAGAAATGCACCTCTGAGAAAGTTATACCCCAGTAATGTCTGTAGTGCGTTCTGTAACTGCGTACTGCTGCAATGTGCTAATGTAATTAGGTAGGTGTTCTAACCCTAGACCTGTCAACTGTGTGTGTGTTTGTGTGTGTCTGACTGAGTAGAGAGCAATGCTTTTTAGGCTACTCACACTCCGTACTATTCATATACTCAATTTTGGCAAGGCTGCTGATGTCACTCACCTAGAAATACACCTGTGGGAAAATCATAACCCAGTATTCTCCGTAGTGCATCCTATAACTGTGTACTGCTGTAGTGTGATCAAGTAGGTGTTCTAACCCCAGACTTGAAAACTGTATGTGTGTTTGTGTGTGAATCTGTGTTGTGTGTTGACTGAATAGAGAACAATGCTTTTTAGGCTACTCATGCTCTGTACAATTCATATACTCAACTTTGGTAAGGCTGCTGATGTCACCCACCTAGAAATACACCTCTGGGAAGGGTGCAGCTCAGTAATTTCTGTAGCGCGTCCTGTAACTGCGTACTGCTGTAGTGTGAATTAGACCTGTGGTAAGGTTCCATCTCCACCAATGGCAATTCTGGATGTTTGGTGTATGTTCCAATGTCTGTGTATAGAGCAATGCATTATGGGCTACTTACTCTCAGTACATTTCAAATGCCCTACTTTGCCAATCCTGCTGATGTCATTCATTGTGAAATACAACATTGTGAAAAAAGCTTTGTAGTAATCCCTGTGGTGCGACCTATAACTGCTCCATGCTGTAGTATGATATAGGCCTTGGTCATGGGTTCAATAACCCCACATGTTGGTTTTGGATATTTGATGTGTGTCTCACTGTTTGTGTAGGGAGCAATGCCTTTTAGGCTAGTCACTCACAGTACAGTTGAAATGCCCTTCTATGATAATCCTGCTGATGTCATTCATTGTAAAATACACCTTTGGGGAAAGCCATATCTAGTAATTCCTGTGGTGCATCCTATAACAGCTCTATGTTGTAGTGTGCTATAGACCTCGGTCAGGGGTTCTATACCCACACGTCAGCTGTGGATGTTTTGTGTGTGTTCCACTGTCTGTGTAGGGAGCAATGCATTTTAGGCTGGTCACTCACAGTACAGTTGAAATGCCCTTCTTTGATAATCCTGCTGATGTAATTCATTGTGAAATACACCTTTGGGGAAAAAGCACTTCAGTACTGTCCATGGCATGTACTATAACTGAGTAGTGCTGTAGTGTAATAAACTAGTTAGGTAGGGGTTCAACTCTGAGACATGACAGGTGTGTGTGTTTGTAACTCGTATCCTGTGTGGAGGTGGTTGTGGGCAATAGGGAGGGGGGTTTTGGTTATTTTGTTTATGGTGACTCTACTATATATCACAGTGTCAACCATACAGGGATAACAGATGTACATTAGCTGAGATGCTGGGGTGCAAAGCTATACCCATACATGTGACATCAAGGCCAGCCAATCACAGTTAGCAACCCCACTATTACCCAGAGCACGCATTCAACCCATGTGTCATACGCACACACATGCCTAGGCAACAGCCAATATGTGGATAGTACACTGCATATTGGCCACTGATAGTAACTATGCAGTGATAGCAGTGGGCTACAGAGGGCATGTCACCCTGTCCATCTGTCTAATATGCACGTACATGCAGACAGTGTACCTCCACCATGTTCCCCAATGGACACCTGCACCACCTATGGTGCCTTCACATGTGACTCACAACAGACATACCATGCCTGACAATAAGCCCTGTATGAACAGATGACACTGACATCAGGGAATGCAGTTAGCATGCTATCAATGTAGGTGCAGGGTAAACCTGCTGCCCATTACCAGTTCCTGCCACAGATGAGCAAGACTGGCACATCTGATGATAATCTGTGTTCACAACATGGGCCAGACTCCCCAGGTACAGTAGCACGTCACTGTACATGCATGTGGGAGGTGTGCACATCCCAGATACCATCCATGTCATGGACTAAGGAACACATACATGGGGAGTGATGTACAGCATTGGCCACACACAATAGTCACCCAGGTAACTGGATGGGTGATACAATACCCACCTGTGTGGGCAAATACAGAAAGTACAGGCTTGAGCCACAATGCAGACCATTGTCATATGGCCTGATGCCAAGCTATACTCATTGCCTACCCTTGTACAGCTTGCTGGCACAGTTGACCACCACACACCCATGCAGACATGCACCCATGCATGTCAGAAGTGACACCCTGTGTGTTCGTGTGTGTTGTATGGTGCGTATGTCCACATCCACACTCACTACAAACCTCCAGGACATACTGAAGCATGCTGTCTGATGTCTGACACCTCTTCATACTCTTTGCCCATACAACCTCCGTATGACCCGTGTGGTGCTTGTGATACCTGCACATCAATGTGTTGTGGCAATCCCACTAGTGATGAGTTGCACTCCTGATCCTGCCAAGTGTGTCAATGTGTGTGCGTCCTTATGTGAGTGTGCCTGTGTTGACACTGGCACCTGTTCATGCAGACAGGCATGTGTACATCACCTACCGTATATCTACCATATCCCTGTTGCAGATGTCACTCACCATCACATATATGTTCTGAGTGCTCTACATCAGGTAACCCATGTGGAGCATCCAATAACTGCATCGAACTGTGATAGCACTACATAGTTGTCGGGGGTTTGATACCCTTTGCTGGTAGGTGTATGATGCAAACATGCTTCAGTTTTACTCTCCCACCCCTCCCTGACATTTATTTGCCTCTGCCTACCTCCCCCACCCCCTCTCTGGTGGATGTGGAGCCCCACACCTGCTTTGCGTAGGCAGCAGCATGTGTAATTTAAGTGATGTTCATAATGAGCTGATGGCCTCTGCACGATTTGCAGCCCTCCCCTAGCTGACTGAATGTGGAACAGCTGTGATAACATTCCCATAGCCAAATACATGGAAACACACTCCAATACCTAGGAACATCATGGTGGTGTTAGCCCTTTTCACTCACTGTGAGCAGGAACTAGATCTGCTGTTGGGCAAACAGCATCTCAGATGAATTGGGGATTTACCTCTAACAACATACGCTGTGAAAAGGTGGCAACGAACAGGAGGGGGATGTGCCTGACCTGATTACAGACTGTAAGTGCTGCTATGCTGCATTTGGAGTAATGATGGTTTAACAGTGTTTGTCTGGATATGCCTGTCATACATGTCACAATACCTGCCATGTCAGTCTCATGTATATGAGGAATCCCCATCTGCAGGGTCATCTGCAGACTGGGCAGTGTTGTGCCTTTGGTTTCATGTGTTAGCCACAGTGCGTCTATCTGTGGAATGCAGAAGGTAGTGTGAGGATTGCAGTCTTTAGATGGTGAAAGCTATGACAGTTACTGATTATCCCTCATTGGACATATGTTGCAACAAACCCCGTTACAATGGTAAATGTATGAGGTTATTACAGCAACATGTCTACACTGGCCCTGTGTATGTGCTGTCAGCCACACCTCTGACAACCTTTGTACATATGTCATGCATGAAGTGATGCATATGTGCTATACACCATAAATAATGTCATCATATCTGATAACAAGCCAGCGATATATCAGACTGCGACACGTCATGTACAGTAAGGGTTATATATCATGACATAACCTAGACATTCTGTGGATGTTTGTACAGTACTGAGGTCTGTGTAGTGATGGTGAATGTTGGCAGTGTGTGTATTGTTAATATGTACATTAGCCTGTGTACAGACTGTGGAAGATGTCATTGTTCTAGCTCCCCTTCTAGCTGATGTTACATGTTGCCCCACTGTATGGTACCACTTTGCCATACATGCTTTTAGGGCCATGCACACACATGTTCCATGCCACAGAGAGCCATCAGTCAAATCTGTGTAGTAGCCCAATATATGTGGGGTCATTCTGTGAGTGCACATATGAGGATGGTGTAGAACAGAGAGTCCATATACTGTAATAATATGCTAGCTTACCATATATGGCTGTGACTGTATTCACATTGGTTGTGGTTATGCACTTTCACACAGGTGTATCTTACACTGTGCTGTGACATGGCTGTTGAGTCTGTTATATATGCAGGTACATGTGCATTCCCCCATACGAGATGTAGGCCAGTGTTCAGCCAGTTTGCCTGTAGCCTGCACAGTGCATTGTTAAATGCCTAACAGCCTAGTGTACTTACCCAGTGAGATGTCATGTGCTGATACTTGCCAGATGTACTGCTGCCGGGCCACCCTTAAAAGTCATGTATGTCAGACAGAGCAGTGGGATGGTGTACAGATGTATGTCAATATCTAGTGGGTAGTATGTGTCCATGGCACCCCTGTACCAGCAGTGATTATGTGTCGGGCCAGACAGGAGTGTGTGAATCCAAAACCTATGGTGGCAAATGTATACCAGTCGTTTTATACATATATATATATATATATATATATATATATATATATATAAAACCCGACAACACACAAACCACAACACAGTACACTACAACACATATCCACTAGCCCTCTACCTGCACCTAACCCTAACTCCTACCTGCACCCCTAACTCCGACCTATCACACACCCTAACCCTACATCCCTGAGTATTCAACACTTACCTGTCCGCTCCCTACTCCTACATCCCTCACTATATATACTTACCAGGTCGCGCTTACATTCCCTTTGTCGGTCTCCGTCTGTGGGATCGGCGCGTGTCGGGTCGGTCGGCGCGGGTTTCTTTTCGCTCTCACCGCCATTCATTTCCCGGTGAATCGGCAGTTCGGGATATATATATATATATATATATATATATATATATATATATTTACACATACATATATATATATATATATATAAATATATATATATATATATATATATATATATATACACATACATATGTATATCTGTATCTGCATATCTTTGTCTTTGCATCTGTATCCTAGGGATGTTGATGGCTTTCACATATTGCATGTCCTATGGGAGGCAGACTGTACTTGGTAGTGTATTGTAGGGCACACGTGTTTGGCTGTGGGGGGATGTCTATCAGACATATAGTGCATGGGTCCTCTGAACCCCATTAACGGTGCTTGTAGACATATGTGTATTTGTTAAACTGCCATTGCTATCTACAGATGTATGGCCATATATACCTACATAAATATATGTATCTGCTAACATGTATATAACTATGTCCGTATATACCTACATAGATATATATCTGCATACACATATATAATGTGTTGTGTATTTGTAGACATATAGGTGTAGACACATATATGTGTCGATGTAAGCATATGCATGTATATATATTTACACACATACAATTAGATGTTGGTATACATTCTCTGTACTGTTGCATAACTGGACTGGATGATCTGTTTCCGAAAACATCAGATCTATTTGTATTTGTCATGGCTTAGTGGCAAATCACTTTGTCTAAGGTGTGCAGTGTCCTTAGTTTGAGCCTTGCAAGAGCTGGTTATTTTGTTGCTGGGCAGAACATGGCCCATTGGATACACAGTGATTTAGGCACTTTAAAGCAGTTGTAAGCAGGTTTGCGAGGGTTTGTGCGGAGCTAAGCAATGACTACACAGGTTAAGCTAGTCAGCAGCTTACTGAGTATAAGAAACTGTAACCAGACGTTAGCAGTGCTTACCTCCGTGCAAGTCACACTCACTACAATTCATTTGTCCTACTTTGGCAATCATGCTGATGTCACTCACTGTGAAATGCACCTTTGGAGAAAGAGTACTCCAGTAATCTCTGTGGTGTATTCTATAATTGCATAGTGCTGTAGTGTAATAACTAGTTAGGTAGGAGTTCTAATCCCAGATGTGACAGGTGTGTGTCTTAATTTGTCGATCGTGTCCTGTGTGGAGGTGGTTGTGAGTGTGCAACAACTGGACTCAGTGTTGAGTGGGTTTTTATAATATCTTATATGGTGCCCCTAGCATAAATCACAATATCCACCATGCAGGGATAACAGATGTGATATCAGTACATAGTCAGTCAGGGGTTCGATACCCTGGACTGGTAGGTGTGTGACACAAACATGCTTACCTTTTACTCTCCCAACCTACCCTGACTTATCTTTGCCTCTGTCTGCCTCTCTCACTCCCTCTCTGGTGGATGTGTAGACTTACACCTGCTTTACTTAGGCAGTGACATGTGTATTGTCAGTGATGCTCATGATCAACTGATGGCCTCTGCACAGATTACAGCCCTCCTCTAGCTGATTGCATGTGTATCAGCTGTGGTAACATTCCCATAGCCAACTGCATGGAAACACACTCCAATATCTAGGAACATCATGTTGGTGTTGGACCTTTTCATTCACTGTGAGCAGGAACTAGATCTGTTGTTTGACAAACAGCATCACAGATGGATTGGGGACTTACCTCTGACAACATACACTGTGGAAACAGGCCAACACACAGGAGGGGGATGTGCCTGTTTTGACTATAGACTGTAAGTGCTGCTATACTGCAGTTGGGGTAATATTGGTTTAACAGGGTGTGTGTGGATATGGCTGTCCTCCATGTTTTAATACTTGTCATGTCAGTGCTATGTTTATGAGGAATCCCCACCTGTAGGGTCATCTGCAGACTGGGCAGTGTGTGGTGCCTTGTGTTCCTTGTGTTACCCACAGAGCACATATCTCTCGACTGCAGAAGGTAGTGTGAGGATTGCAGTCAGTAGATGGTGACAGCTGGGAGAGTTACTGATACCATATCCCTCTTAGGACATATGTTGCATCAAACCCTGCTAAGACAGGTAATGTATGAGGCTATCACAGTGACTTGCCAATATTGTTTTAATACTTGTCATGTCAGTGCTATGTTTATGAGGAATCCCCACCTCTAGGGTCATCTGCAGACTGGGCAGTGTGTGGTGCCTTGTCTTCCTTGTGTTACCCACAGAGCACATATCTCTTAACTGCAGAAGGTAGTGTGAGGATTGCAGTCAGTAGATGGTGACAGCTGGGAGAGTTACTGACACCATATCCCTCATAGGACATATGTTGCATCAAACCCCTGCTAAGACAGGTAATGTATGAGGTTATCACAGTGACTTGTCAATATTGGCCCTGTCTTTGTGCCTCCAGCCACAACTCTGTCAACCTTTGTACATAAGTCATGCAGTAGGGGGTGCATATGTTCTGTACACCATATTCATTGACAGCATATCTGATAACAAGCCAGTGAGATATCAGACTGCTACACATTATGTATAGTAGGGGTTGTATTTGAGGATATAGCCTGGGCATTCTGTGGTTGTGCGTACAGTACTGAGGCATGTGTAAGCCTGGTAATTATCAACAGTGTGTGTATCGTACATATGTACCTTGGCCTGTGTAGAGACTGTGGTAGATGTCATTGTTTTTGGTCCTGTTCTATCTGATGTTACATGATGCTCCACTGCATGTCACCCTATCAGCTTACATGTTTGTAGGGATGGACACACACATGTTCCAAACCACAGACAGCCATCGGACCACACTGTGTAGTGGCCTAGTATATGTAGGGTTGTTGTGTGAGTGGCCCATATGAGGATGGTGTACATTAGATAGTCCATATACTGTAATAGTAAGCTAGCTTACCATATGTGGCTGTGTTCACATTGGTTGTGGTTATGCACTTTCACACAGGTGTCTGTTACTCTGTGATGTGACATGCCTATAGAGCCTGCTATTTATGCAGGTACATGTGTATTCCCACATAGGAGATGTAGCCCAGTGTTGCATCAGTCTGCCTGTAGCCTGCACTGTGCTTTGCTACATGCCTAGCAGCTTACTGTACTTATCCAGTGAGATGTCATGTCCAGATACTTGCCAGATGTACTGCTGCCTGGCCACCATAACAGTCATGTATCTCTGACAAAGCAGTGGGATGCTGTTCAGATGTGTGTCACTAACTAGTGGATTGTATGTGGCCATGGCACCTCTGAACCAGCGGTTATTATGTGTCAGGATAGACAGGGGTGTATGAATGCATAACCTATGGGGCAAATGTATACCAGTATGATGTTATACCCATCTACATGGCTGTTAACATCCACATTGACAGGCCTGGTCCACGTGTCTTGCATTAAGGGGTTCTGTGTATACACCTAGACTGACCCGAGTGTGTCAGACTGTCCACATATATATTAGCCATATCACAGCTGTAGCCCACAGGGGCGTTACTCTGCTAACAGTGGTACTGTACTATGCTGACCTTAGGATGTCTGTAAGTAGCCAATAGCGCACATGTTAGCAGCAGATGTGGCCTCCCACACACACCATTTCTGTGATGACAATCCCTATTACAGTAGCAATAGTCTACAAATATACCTGCACTGCATACATGACATCACCTTGCACTGAGAGGTTGGGACTATTGGGGCTGAGGTAGGACTCCACTCCATGTGCAGGACATATGGTGATCATATATGTATATATAAGTATACATATATCTATATAGATATATACACATATACATATCTTGCTTACTGTATGACAAAAGGTTTACACATATGTGCCTGTGTTCCAGCCTCTATCCTCCACCTATATACCAGACTTTGCACATATGACACTCTGTCAGGGGTTGCTATGTAGTGGGCTGTGTGTATGTCATGCTGTCATTCTTGCCATCACTCCACTGCTGTCGTGTCCCCCACACATACTGGGGGGTTGGGGCCATATATGTGTGGGTTTCGCCTACACAATACATGTGCCCTAATGCACTCCAGAGGCCAGTGTATGTAACAGTGGTATATGTCTCAGTATTAGTGAGTGTGTGGGGGGTGCACCATGACTAACCTAGGCTGTTAAAAACATGTGTGGGTATCTGGGATAAGCTGACTTAAGGTATCTGGATGTACTTTGCCATACAATCCACCTTGGGTAAATGCAGGCCTACTGCCTCCTGCCATACGGGATGTTCTGTTTGTCAGTGTGATTGTGATGGTGGCAGGTATGCCTTGTTAAGTCACAGATACATCCCATGGTGTCAAATGGGGTCTGTACCCCTAAGGATTGTGTACAGAGTGTAGATAGAGGCTGCTGACCTATACATCTGTATTACGTACTGTTGATTGTCTGGTATGCTGTGGCCCAGTCTGTCATTACTAATGTACTACTTGAAGGCCTCGGCTTGGACAGCAACATATGTCGACCTTTCCAGACTACTGTCATAGTATAACTGTTTCAGAGTTGCATTACACTTTTCATATGGATGTTAGTGTCTAAACAGCTAAACAACATGGCATATACAACTGTCATAGTACACAAATAAAGCTTTCACATTCATTTATGCACACCTGTGTGTGGTGTTATACCCTTTCATATCCATGTGATATCTGTGTGGGTATATGTTGCAGGCTATGAATGTCATTTATATGGGTGGCTCATACAGTTTCCATTTGGTAAGGTGGTGAATGTAGGAATACTGGCTGCTCCATATTGTGTGCACGCACTACATATGTATATTACTGTACAAATCTCTGTATGTGTATATGCAGTTTTATTTATATATATATATATATATATATATATATATATATATATATATATATATGTGTGTGTGTGTGTGTGTGTGTGTATCCTAGGGATGGCCGTGAAATGTCTGGTCCTGGTTATGGAATCTGCGCCACTTGGTACTGTATTACAGGGAGGTTGTGCTTGGCTGGGGGGCAATACCTATTCGTACCAGATGTATATTTTGTGGGGCCTCTCAACCCCATTAACGTTGCATGAGGACATATATGTTTTGTTACCTCCCCATTAGCTACAGATGTATGTCCGTATATACCTATATATGTATATATATATATATATATATATATATATATATATATATATATATATATATATATATATATATATATATATATATATATATATATATATATAGATATATATATATAGATATATCTGCTGACATATATATAACCTGCTGTATATATTTAGACATGTAGATGTGGACATTTTTATCTATAGATGTAGGCAGTTGCATGTTTATATGTTCATACATATTGATATTGTTTTTATATATATATATATATATATGTATATATATATATATACATATATCAATATGTTGTAACCGTTTAGACATTAATATATTTACTCACACACATGCATCTACATGGAATACATTCTCTGTATTGTTGAATGACTGGGCTGGATGATATGTTTGTGAATACATCAAGGCTATGTATATCTGCAATGGCTTAGTGGTAAATCACTTTGGCTAGTGTATGCAGGGTCCTGGGTTTGTTCCTAGCCGAGGCTGTTTATTTTTTTGCTAGGCAGAACAAGGGCTGTTGGATACAGTGTGATTAAGGTAGTTTTGAGCAGTTGTTGCTTTATGCATAATGATACTGACACCTCACATGTGCATTTCCTGCAGTACTCCAGGTCATATATGCATGTTATTCCATGGCTTATGCAACATGCATATTACTCATAATGTGCTTTGCCATGGGAAATGGTATGTCTCAGTTACCTTCCTGTTTCCCCTCCCTCCTTTCTCGCTTGCATCCATGGGGCGGTCGCATTAGAATGGGTCCATCCAACCCTGGCACGCCTTGGCCCATAATGTCTTACCCATCATTCCCTCCACCCTCTCCCTCCTCCACATCAACCATCCTTCCTACAGGCTCCATCCGAATCTCACCACACCATTACACATTGCCCACTCTCCACTTCTCGGGACCCATCATGTAAGTTGTCTCACCCCATGGATCTTCAGGGTTCCCACACATTCAGTCCGCGAACATATGCATCCTTCTTTGCTTACCTGTGAGGCATGGTATGTTACCTGAGGACTCTTTTTAGCATAATTGCTGGGGTCGTTTCACTAGGGATGAGCATGCATTTGTTTAAGATTAGACTTTGCAGGTTGACACTGTTTCTCCCACTGGTAGTATCCTGCCAGTAGTCTGGGTAGCAGTGCTGTGCAACGCTTAGCGGTGCTTAATATTCAATTTGCATGATATTTGCCTTTTGGCATTGATGTCTTCTTCATTACATGTTATATATGTGTCTTGTATCCTTGATTCATGTGTACGTACGCTTTATGGGGTCCTGGGAACTTAGACACTTTATTGCATAACACCTCACATCTGGCTTTAATGCAGTACTCCATTTCACATATTATTGTTCTGTGGCAGGTTATACAACATCACACTGTACATAGGTTCATTTCACATGTTCAGTTTGATTTTCCTATGGTGAGGATTTGTTTGTTGACACCTCACTCTTATGTATTGCTATGATGGCTTAGTGGTTAACTACTGTGATTGTAGAGGGTCCTCGGTTTGAACCTTGCAGAGGGTATTTATTTTGTTGTTGGGCAGTACATGCGCTGTTGGGTACAGAGTGATTAAGGCACTTTAAAGCAGATGTAAGCGAGTTTGCGCAGGTTTGCACAGAGGTAAGCACTGCTAACCTCCGGTTACAGTTTCTTACACTCAGTTAGCTTAATCCGTGTGGGCAATGCTTACCCTGTGCAAATGCACTTAAACATGCTTACTAGTGCTTATATATGATTATTACTGCTTATTTGTGCTTAAACCTGCTTACTAGTGCATTATTCATTATGAACTGACACTTCACATGTGCATTTAATGCAGTACTCCAAGTCACATTTAAATTTTATTATGTAGGTTATACAGCGAAAACATGTAAAAATATGTTCATATACAGATTTCACACGGAAAATTATATGTGCTGCAGTGGGACTCAAACCAGGAATGCCTGTTTGTTAGGCGACTGCTCTAACCACTACACTATTGCTGTGCTGCTTCATTTGCATATATATTCCTTGTTATCCTCTTCAGCCTTTTCAGCTACTTTACCCGTAGCTAAGTGATGGGCAAGCCGGCGCACCTACGGTTAACTGTACTGGGGTTTTAAAAAAAATTACTACTAGGGTTTCTTCGTTTTAAGTGTACTGCTGCTGTTGAACACATGGGTACTGTTGGTGGGGATATGCAGACACCTATGAACAGTTTCGCTCATTTATTTACACTTTCTTCTGTTCTACTTTGCAGGAGCATGTTTATTCTGAGAGCTCTGCTCTCAGACATGCCCCCTGCACTCATCCACGCTCAGTGTAGGACTTGGAGCTCAGGCAGTGCGCCTTCATTAATATGCATGGCGCGCTGCCGTCCTCCTCTTAAACTGCCGCTTCCGTGCAGGACTAGATTAGTCCTGCACAGCGGATTAGTAAATCCGGGGGATAGTTTAATCATAACATATAGTTCTCTTTACATTTGTAGAACAAGTTTGTGGATTACATTAATATTTGCAATGACATAGAATTATTTACAAAATTCTATCTAGCTAGGCTGGCAGCCTTCACACCATACAACTGATATTGAAAACAGCTTGGCTTCATATAAGGAGCTACTTACAAGGTATTGTAAAATACATCACGAAAACTTGTATTTTAGAAAATGTATGAAGCGCAAGCACGTTCCTAAGGGCTTCCACTGCTGGAAATCTGCAACTGGGCTTAAAGAAAATTCTCCACTCCACCTGGACATGTTACAGATGTATGATATGCATGGGTGTAAATTGATGGAATTACTAGTCCAATATAATTCCAAAGTAATGTGATAGACATATAAAAACATTAAGAAGATGGATGAGTCTATTGTTCAAGATAATTGTTTCAAGCAATATAAAACACAATATGAGAAAATATTTCTGGATATAAATAATATATGTGAGAGCATCTGACAAAGAAAATATCATATGTTGGAGAGAGACCGCCTTGATTATATAAATGGGAAGGCATACCCAAAGACTCTTGGGGGTCAACAGAGAACATTATTGTGTTCCTTCTCGCAAAGTCCAGAAGAAAACCATGGGTTAGCTAACAGCCCCCTTTGGATCAAACTGTGGTACGTCAGTCAGAGAGGATTCATAACAACAAAGGGAACCCCAACAACAGATCAATGCACCAATATTCGAATCATCAGCAGAGGACATTATCTTATTCCAATGAGAGGAACCAGTGGACTTGGTAGGTGAAGTCAATATGAATACTTTAAAGATTGTTACGAACTTTACTGGGGATTTTAGCGTATACAATTTTAGTAGCTATGACATAACATGAACCCATGCTGACTTTTTCAGCAAGGGAACGAAACACTGATACCTGCATGAATGGCAAGTGCACAGCTGTACCACATAAACGAAGCAATAACAAAAAATGCCAGCACTCTAGTGTAGCCTCCAGCAAAATATATTTATTTCTTCATTCCTCCATAGAAAAATACCCCTGTGGGGTCATACCGGTTTTGGCAAGTGCCTTCCTCAGTGTCCACACTGCAAAAGTAATACATGGAAGACACCATTTAAACACATTAATTTATACCCAATACTGCATCACCCTGTAATGGATAAAAATATATTAGATGACTGTATTACAAAAATATATTTAAATAATTAATGTATAACAAAATGACTATATATGACAAAAGTACAGTGAAAAAATGTATGTATATTAAAGAATTTGCCAATAATTAACATTGTTCATTCAACCCTGGTAAAAATAAGGCTCCCAATTTAACAATCCACATTTTTCTTTATTAGTAACTTATGCAATGTATGGACATCTGAATTCTTAAACTTTGCAGTGTAGTCACTGAGGAAGGTGTTTGCTGAAACCTGTGTAACCCAACACAGATATTTTTCTATGGAGGAATGAAGAAATAAATATATTTGGCTGGAGGCTACACTATAGTGTTGGCATTTTTTTGTTGTTGCTTATTTAGCAAGGGGTTGACTTTTGTTGCTACAAAAAGAGCTAATTTGTCTAAGTTATTAACAGATCTTAAACTTTTCACAAGGAAATTAAATTTGGCCTCATTGTTTAATAATACAATGCCTTATGTGCAAAATAGACTAAGGATTCTTAGTACATTTAATCCCAATCTACGTCCAACTTTAAAAAAGTTTGAAGAAGTTTGTGAACTTGATTTAAGATCTGCTTTATCTAGACCAGACTCTAGACATTTGCTGAATATAACAAAGACACAGTGCCAGATGATGGATGATATTAAACAATCTGGCTACTTAAGGTTGATACAACCTGATAAAAGTGGGGGCTTGATTATTATGGATCAGGTTGATTACAACCAAAGTATGTTACAATTATTGTATGATGAGTCATACATTGAGACATCATTTAATGAAATAAATATTTCTTATACTAGGATTGATTACTTTTTATAAGACATGTTAACACAGGGGCAATTGTCAGTGGATAAATTTAAATTTGTAAGTAATAGTGCACCAAAATTGCCTAGTATTTTTAGTGTGCCAAAATTGCATAAGGACATTTATAATCCACCTCTTTGGCCTACTGTTGATGGGACTGTTCTAAGATGTATTTTGTTGCAAAATGTATTGATCAACAACTAAAAGGACATTTGATATCTGTTGAACATTTTTGTTGTGATTCCTGGGAATTTCTATCTAAGTGTAATCAGTTGGGACCTTTTGTGGATGGGACTTTATTAACAATTGATATGAAAGATTTTTTTACCTGTATACCACATGAAATTGGTTTAGAGTGGTTTACAGAATATTTTACTGATTATGTTCATATTTCTCACAACCATATTTATACTTTGTCCCATCTAATGGAAATGGTATGATGGACATTATTTTAAACAAATAACAGGTGTTGCTATGGGTTCACCATGTGACCCACTGTATGCAAATGTTGTTATATTGGTATGGGGGTTGTGTTATTTGTTTTCCAGTGATTTTTTTTTCAAACATATTAGACTGTATGCTCGTTTTTTAGATGATTTATTTATTGCAAGGGAGACCAGCTGAAGATATTTCTTTTTTTTTTTTGGATTTTATAAATGCTAGTACAGATTTCTTGTGATGTTCATATCAAACTGGGACTACCTCCATTGCATATTTGGATGTCTTGCTAATGAAATGTGATACATGCTTAAAAGCAAATATTTTTTGAAAGAAAAGTTACTCTAATAAATACCTGCATTTTTCTAATAACCACCCCTATCATCTTAAAAAATATGTGATAAAAGGACAAATGGTAAATGTTACCAAAATGGTTACAGACTTAGTAGATTTTCTTGATGAATGTCATTTTATTGGTAATACGTTTAAGAATAGAGGTTATCTGGATGTTATGATAAATTACATGAAATTTGAAGTGATTTTCTGGGCAATACTCATCGATACTTTCATCCAATGTTACTCTTGGAAACAGAATTGATAGTGATGGTATAGATACACATGTAATACATGGAGATAGTTTGGGTATCTTAAGAGAAGGAGAGACACGAGTATTAGAGCAAAATAATGAGTTACAACAAAATAATGAGCTACATAGTGTAGATAATGCATTTGTATCCACATTTTGTACAAACAGTAAACAGATTATGGATATTATACATAAACATTTGGATGTTAATAAGGTCAGACAGAACATTGACAGAGAAATTTGGTAAGACGCCTAAATTTGTAAAAGATTGGTGTGACAGTCTGTCATTATGTAAAACACAAATTGTACAAAAGATGAAGTATGTGTACCCAATGTAGTTCTATTTTGGAGTGTGACCATGTATTTTTGGGTACTAAAAGTATTTATGTTACTGGCCGTTACTCTTGCCAAACAAAAGGGGTGGCGTATGCTCCAAAGTGTTGTTCGTGCGTAGCTTATTATATAGGGAAAACTGAGTGAAAGCTCAAACAGTGTATTTATGAGTATAACAATGATATTTGAATAGAAAAAGAAAAAAGTGTATTAGTAAAACATATAAAAGAACATCTGAATCATAATTTTAAATTGTTAGTATTGGAACAAGTTCCAGTTAATCCTGGGGGGACCATGGAATCTTGTCCTGGAACAATGAGAATTGTGTTGGATATTATTTCTGCATGCATCTGTATTCCCTGGCCTTAATGATGTAGTATCAATAGCTAGAGTGTTAAAATTGAAAGTATATGATAGGTAAACTTATTTTTATTGTTTAAAGTGGTCAATATATGTTTTAGTACATGTTTAAATATATGTAATTGTTTTTAAGAATGGGGACTCTTTAAAATGACTGATTAATGTGTACGTCAGTTAAGGGTATTTAAAAATGTGGCATATGACTGTCATTTTGAATTTCCTTGTCTGAAGAACGCTGGTATTGACTGGCCAAAAGCGCTTAATAAATTTTTGTTATAAGTTTAATTTTTCCGAAGTAGTCCTCTACTTTTTGTTTTGTAATAGTTGGTGTGTATTGGTTTGTTGATGGTTTCTCTGGGTGACCAACTTCCCAAAAAGTAGTGCTATTATGCATTTCTTGGCATTGAGTTTTAAGCTGCAGCTTTGGCACTAGTCATTTGTCTGTGTAAGACCTTCCTGTAAGATGTTAGTATCTGGTGGGATGGGTTTTGTGATTGTTTCTAGCTTGCAATCATCTGCAAACCTGGCAAGTCAGAGGCCCTTGACAATGGCATTGACTTCCAAAAATAGATGCCAAACAGGAGCAGAACCAGCCCAGTGCCCTAGGGGATGCCACTGGTGACTTAGTGAAGGTAGTCTCTCAAATCCTAACTTTCTCGGTCTTATCTGTATCTAGCAAGTTTCATAAGGGTTTATGTCTAATTATGATAGTTCTTTTACAATGCCCAAGTGGGATATTCTATCAAATGCCATAGCTAGGTGAAAGTGGGCAGTATGCACCATTTTGCCTTCATCCATTGACTTGGTGACCTTCTCAAAGAAGTCTACCAAGTTTAGTAGGCATAATCTGTCTTTGACAAAACCAGACTGGGTTGAGTCTAGTATCTCATGGCCTCCTATGTCTTTGTTAATCATTTCCAGTGACATTTTTTTCCATGCCTTGCACATGAGACTACTCAGACTTATGGGTCTGTAGTTTCTGGGATCCATTGATGGTCTGCCCTTGAGCAAAAGAATGACCATTGCAGTCCTCTATTCATATGGCATGAATCCTGTGCATAGGCTATGGTTGAATGGTGACTTCAGTGGCCCTGATAGATCATATTTCAAGCTATTTATGAGGTATCCTGGGATATTACTGAGGCCCATCAAAGCTGTATTCGTGGCTACAGAGAGCACATCTAAGACCTGCTCCCTACTGATAGTTGCAAGGGTTATGTTGGATGGTATTTCCTGGGGGTGTTTGGGATGAGAGGTGGTTAAAGTTGGAGCTGAATTTGTCAGCTAGAAGATTTATCCCCAGTTCTGTGAATGTGGCTCCATTTACCAACAGTTTGGCACACAGTTGTGTACTGCTTTTGAAGTTAGACATAGCTATAAAAAGCCTTATGGTTGTCCTTGGACTGCAATGCTATCTTTACCTCAAAATTTTCTTAGACTTAATTAGTCCTTTTAGTTGTCTATTCAGTTTGATGAGAGGGTTTTTATCTTTTTTGGTGTTACACTTGTTAATTTTGCTATGACTTTTTTTTTGTTGTACAACCTGTTTAATTTTGGATTGTTTTTTTGAGTTAGTTTTGGAATTACTTCTGATAGGCACAGCAGCCTTTATGCAGTCATTGACATGGTTGTACAGAGCTACTGTGAATAATTCCACGTAGGCTGCTGTGTTATCTGGGTTTGGAGGGACTTGACTTTTTGACAGGTTATATTGCTTAATAAAAGGTAATTTGCCTTGGAATAGTTTCTAACTGTTACAAGGTTTGATGGGGTTACAGAATTGGTTTGAATTTTGAAGGAAATTGCTTTATGATCTGACCTTACTAAAGATGGCATAATGCTATTGAGGGTGCAGCATTTTTCCATATTTATGAGAAACAAATCCAATATGTTTGTACCTCTAGCAGGCATGCACACTAAATGGCCCAGGGTGTTTGCACTTACAAAGTCTGGGAATCTCTGAGCCTATAAATATGGGGTCATGTACGATTCCAAGCTTATATGTGGATAATTAAACTCCCCCATGAGTATGGTATTTAGTTGAAAAGTGAGTGTCTCCAATAGGTGTAAGTATGAGCTATGGATTTCATAGGACATAGAGGGGTACCCATAGCTTACTAAGATATGGTATGGGAATTCGTCTGTGGTAATCTGGACATGGAGGAACTTCAGTGTGCAGCCTGTTTAACCAGCCTAGAAGTATGCTTGTTACTGATGCAGATCAAGACACCTCCATCTTGAGTCCCTGTCTCTGCAATTGCTGATCAAAATATGTGGAAGGCACTAAATCCTTGTACTGGTGGGGTACTCTCTGCATATCTTGGCAACTGTGCAGATGTTCACATTCTTCAAAGTAAGGAGAGCTTGGAGGGCACAGAGTTTCTTGTTTAGATTCCTGGTACTAAGCAGAAACACCTTTAGATTTCCTTGGGTAGATTTTACTATGTTTGAAGGCTTGTCAGTTTGGCATTGCCTAAAAAGGCTCTATGAGGGAGGACAATCTTTTAGTCAATATTCAAAAGCCTATAGGGGCATACTTCTCAACTGTACAGATTTTTACAGAATGTCCAGATTTTTGCCTCATATTTTCAGCCTGTTTCTCATAAAATTATGGTTTTCTGGCAAATTATGGGTAAATCTCTGAGGGATGAAGTCAGAAAATAATGACATACATTTAAGTTTCAGACTTCTTATCCTTCAGATAATTTGTGCTAATGCAAAACATGTTATCCTATCAACTTACTAAGTTTGAAAGAGCAATATTTAAAAAGTGCCCCTATTTTTTGTGATTTGGCCCCCATTATTTATGGCTTTGTCTAGATTTCTTGCTCTAAGAGGTTGAGTGGTATGTATAGGGGACAGGAGTAAACCATCCTTGGAAAAGCAATGGAGTTTGATAACCATGTCCTCCCATGCTGATAAATATTGTATCCCTCTAGAATGACACCACAAACTAAGCCAGCTGTTAAAGTCAGTCATATTCTGGTCATATTGTGGCATCATCCATGGTGAAGGTAGAATGCTGTTCAATGCTAGGTACATGGTACCAAAAAAAGTCCGAACTCAACTCCAGTATAAAATTCATTTAATATAATCCAGCAAAGCTTTTGGGTATTCACCTTTTATCAGTGCATACAGTTTTCTAATAGAAACAGTTCATTTAAAAGAATATGTAATATACTAGCGACTAATCATACTTCAAAAACAATGAACCAGTTTAACAATCACTTCAACTTTAAGAAAACAATTAATTATTGCAGCATAAGCAAAACATAAAGCACACTTTTCATAGTTTACTTTGTTTAAGTTTCGATAGAGGTTTAATACTGACAGCAGAATTTAACCCAGGCAGATCGTCAACATGTAATCGTATTATCCAATTTTGTTCACACATTTCTGTAAAATTTTTTAAATCACCACCCTTTCATTTTCTAAATAAAGCTTGCATAACACAAAATTAAAAATTATGGTCAACTCCCTTCTCTTTAACATATTTAGCAAGTGGATTAGTATCTGTACTTCTCCTAATATCTCAAAAAAGGTACCAAGACCCTTCCTCACTGAAAAGACAAGTTTAATAGTAGACTTCCACCTAGTGGTGGTTGTCATACAGGGGCGAGTCAACCATTTAACTTGAATGCTTAGTACTTAATGTTGGCACAGTAGGGTATATGTAACACCAACAGCCACTCTGTGCTATCGTACTGTTCTTGCTTTACAGGCTACTGTTTGTTAGGTTACTATGACAATTTACTGGTTGGTGGTTTTTTGATATTTCTCCTAATATCTGACAGATGCTCAATAATTTGATCTTTCTACTCTCCAAGTCCATTATTTGCAATTGTAACTCAGACTCAATATCAAGAAAATTGATTCATCAAAGTCATATAGTCCGCCCTTAATTTTAAATTAATTTCTTGCCATTTCTTCAATAAAATGGGGTACGTGTTTGCATATGTGAGCATTTTTAGCATTTGGAGCCCCCTTGGACCAATGCCCACTATAGCACTAGGATAGAGGGTATTATGAATATTATCAGAAATAATTGGGATATTCTTTATACACAGCTGGGAATAGATAGGGTGTTAAGTGACATCCCACAATTTGCCTTTAAGAATTGTCAAAATTTGAAGCAGAAACTTTGCTACCAGGAAATGAAACCATCAAATGAATTCGTTTTAACTAATAAGAAAGGAACCTCTATAGAAACTTAAACAAAGTAAACTATGAAAACTGTGCTTTATGTTTATTTTACTCTGCTTTAATTAATTGCCTTCTTAAAGCTGAAGTAATTGATAAATTGTTTGTTTTTGAAGTATGATTAATTGCTAGTATATTAGGTATTCTTTTAAATGAACTGCTGCTTTTAGAAAACTGTATGCATTGATGAAGGGTAAATACCTGAAAGCTTTACTGGATTGTATTTAATGAATTTTATATTTCCATTCAGACATTTTTTTGGTACTTTGAACTGTTTTTTGTTCCTGGAACTGATTTAGACAGCTTCAGATTTTTTTTATTGGATTTATTCAATGCTAGGTACATTCCAGCCTGTGACACAGAGTCCAAGACCTCTATCCTTTCTTTCTTCATATAGTCTAGGGAGGTATGTCTCTGGTCATTTACATCTACATGGACTATACACAAATCATACTGGTACCTGTGGTGGAATAACTTGACTGCATGTGTAACATTGTGGATCCTGTCCCCGATAGTCAACTGACTGTTACTTTCCGGGGGTAATAATGGGCTGAATGTGGGTGATTTTAGGGCTAGAGACTAGATTAGGGTATAGAATACTAAATTCAAGGGGCAGTGCACCTCAACATGAAAGCTAGCTGTTCTATGATACTCAGTGCACAAAGTAGTTGCTCTACACTCACCAAGTTACTGGTATGGTTTCAGAGGTGATGTTATAGGGAAATTTGGGTTTCTAGGTGTCTTTTCTGTACAGGGCACTACCAACCACCACTGTACAATAAGCAGTGAAGTACAAATGCATCAATTTAATAAAGGCACTTAAAACACAGGAAACTGGATTCTAAACTCTGGCCACTAAAACAGCTTTCTTATGCATTGCACAGCTCATAAAGATCAGGGCACCATCTACTGCAACCAGATGGACTATCCCAGTCCTCAATGTAAAAGCACAAAAAATTGCTTGACAGTATAATGCTGCCACAAAACAACTTCAACTAGCTGGTAAAGGCAATTTATAGTATTAGGGACCTTTAAAATGATTTAAAGTGTAAAATCAACAAATAATGCAAAAATAAAGCAGTAGTATTCTGAAACAGTTAACTGCAGTGCAAAACAATAAAATAAATCTCTTCTCTGCCAAGGATGGAGCAGGATTAATTCAGGACCCTCTTAAAGTATGGAGTGCACACTAAGCATATGGGAACACTGGGAAAATGAGCAGGAGACGATTCGTAGTAAGGGGAGTTTACTCAAGAGTAATACTGGTTTGCTAAGTGGGCACTCAATATTATGGCTGTTTGGAAAAACAATGGTTAGGAAAAGCACTAAAACCTCCATTGTGTTTTACAGCCATGCCTTGGTGAGCAGCTCCCATTGTACTTTTCTGCCCTTTTCTCTCATTTCTGTTGCTGTATTGAAACTTCTAATCTATCCTTAGCCATCCATGACATTTCCCTTTTCATAGAACTTCTCTTTGCACATATATATATATATATATATATATATATATATATATATATATATATATATGGGCCTACTTTGTTTCAATGAAATTACACTTTACTGAATGTCACTATGCCGACTACAATATAGAGAAAGTGCAGCTCAACGAAAACTCACTTTTGCGAACCACGATTCTATGAACGACGGTCGGAAATTCCGGGATCATGTAGAAGAACAGGTGCAGTGTTTTTTTTTTACTTTTGTTTTAAAGTTGTAATGGGAGTGGGACATGTGAAGCAGTTGGGGGCTTGTTCATATACATAGCGGTGCAGTGAGGATAAGGAAATTTACCCTTTCCCCACTGTTGTGCAATCTCGGAGTTAATATATATAATTAACAGAAGTGTGGGGGGTGCAGTCCCCCACATTGGGGTTCAGGGGGGCTTGTCCCCTGTAAAAATGTGTTTACATTGTGTATGTTTGTGTATGTGCAGTTTGGTTAAGTGTAGTTCGCGAAAGTGAGTTTTCGTACTTTCGCTATTTTATAGTCAGCGTAGTGATATTCTATAAAGTGTAATTTCCTTGAAACAAAGTAGACCCATATATATATATATATATATATATATATATATATATATATATATATATATGGGTCTACCTGACAACGTCGACAGCTTAGAACACTGACAATGAGAACACCGATGCCAGAAGATCAACAACTGAGAAGACTTAGGCTTAGGGCCTTAGGGCGCTTAGGGCGCGGGTTAGGTGAGTGTGTGATAGTGACGGACCTTAGGGTTAGGGTTTGGGTTAAGATTGTAGATAGTTGTGTATGTGAGGTTTAGTGTGGGTTTGTAAGGATTTTGGTGTGCTTGTGTTGTGTGTGTGCTTTTTGGACAGGGGATTTGTTTTGTTTGTTGATTGTCGGGATTATGGTGTGTCTGGCATGTGAGGTTTCGTGTTTGTGAACTGTCGGTTATGTGGTGTCGGTGATTTCTTTGTCGGTGTTGTGGTGTGTCGGTGTTGTCAGGTAGATCCATATATATATATATATATATATATATATATATATATATATATATATATATATACACACACACACACACACACACACACACACATATATATATATATATATATATATATATATATATATATATATACACGTGTCTATGTGCGTGTGTGGATTTATATTGCTGTACATTACATCAACATTGTCAATGTTGTTTTCCCATTTGTGGATAAGGACTCAAGATGACTACCAGAGGTGTTCATGCACATTCAATGTTTATCCCAGATACGTGTTCTTTAATCTGACCTGACCTTGGATCTGTGCTGTGGCTGTGATGAGGAACTCATCTTGCAAAATGCCCTGACCAAATGTATAGTTAATAAGCATTATGGATTTTCACACATGCAATGTAAATACTGCTGGCTTGACCACAATGGTGAACATGGCATTTCTGAATCCTTGTGATGATAAATACAGCTATAAACTCAATTTGTAGATGTATACACATAACCCTGAGAAACAAAATTACTGCCTTACTCTACAAAAGGAAAACTGGCTACCTGTAACCACCTGTGCCACTCTTCTTCTTTTCTGACTTACCTTTAAGTTACTCCACGAGAAGTACTACCACTCTCTAAAAAAGGGAACCTATTATTCTATGGTCCCCTATGACTAGCCACAATGAGAGTGATAAATCGGGTTCCTATTATATAATCGAGGACACAATTCTTCGAATGCATCTTGATCGAACTTGAAAGCACAAAACAGCAAAATAGCGAAACGGCATATAAGCAATTTCTTTCCCGGGGAAAGAAATCGCTTGGCTGCCTCCATTACTTTGTCGTTTTTGTCACTGTAGTGCGATCTTGGAGTTGGTATATTTAAGTGGGGTGGCAAAGCCCCCCACTTTATGTAATGTTTTGAAGTTTTTATTTTTATTTATTTATTTTGTGGAACAGAGATTTTTTTTTTTCCCCTGGGAAAAAAATCCCTATTCCAAGTGTTCGGCATTGTAAGCTTTCACTTACATGAGGTTGATAAATCAGCATTCGCTTTTTTAAGCATTCGCTGATTTAGTATAGACCCGATAAATCAGTAACCACATAGACCCCAGCTCCTCAAATCAGTAGGAGAGAAGAGTTTCTTTAAGGTTGTTCCTGTCAGGAGGCATCATCTTCCTAAAGAATTATGCAAGGAAACAGAATACTCAAGATTTAGGAAATAGTTTCTCGATCAATCAAAATGTCCTATACATAATCAGATTTTATCAACATGGGCAAATTCAACCAAAATTTCCCCACACAGAGCAAGATGAGCAGGAGAATTGTTTAACTCCAAGCAAAATAAGTTAGATATTACTCAAAGATATGTCAGAAGAAAACTAAATTGCTAATTTTTAAATATGAATATAATATTACTATCTCTCTCTCTCTCTCTCTATATATATATATATATATATATATATATATATATATATATATATATATATATATGAATTGACTTTATAATCCCCAAATACTGAAATATTGAATTTCAGCATCTTGAGACTATAAAGCCGAAAACTCACAAAACCAAAACCCCAGTATCGTGAAATTCAAAACCGTGACTGTCAAAAAAACACTACACCACACAAACAAACACAAATACACCTACCTCCTGACACTACAACAAACCAAAACAACACACACGAACACAACAAAGCAAACACACACACCCACCCTTTCTAGAAGCAGGGGAGCAAGCCCTCCTGCACCCACCACACCCTACTTATATGTACTAACTCCAAGGTCGCACTAAAAACCGAAAGACAGAAAACCCACCACCACACATTTTACACCCCCTTGTACAAACACACATCACATATATACAAACACCACCACTCTCAACACTTACATACTCACACTCTTACCTACCTACCCCAACCCACACCTAAAACTCCCCAACACACTTACATACAAACCCTCCCCAAAACCCTTAAAAAAACATTATACTTACCTAACATGCCATCACTACTGTGGGTTCAACATTTCCGGGTTCGATATTCTGCAGTTTCGCACAACTGCAGTTTCGACACTTTGGTCTCGAGATACTGAAATTCGACATTCCAGTATTTTGAGATTCCAAAGTGAACCTATATATATATATATATATATATATATATATATATATATATATATATATACATACATACACACACACACGCACACACACACATATCGATATAGATATAGATATAGATACAGATATAATCTCAGATAATGTTTCTATACATAATCTTGGTAGCTCTTAAAAGTAATGTTATTGTTAATTCTAGCATAATTCTAATATACAAACTGTTATAAGTCTGCTAATCACTGTTAAAAGGTATACTGAAAGTATAACATGTGTTACATGTCTGGAAATAATGTTATCATGTGTGGATATATCCACCTTGTAACCCTTACTCTATATAACTTTGAAACATTTTTTGACTTGTAACACTATGTAATATTTTAATACCTTAAAATGTGTATTTATGTCCTGGTTGTTTTGCATTGCTCTTTATTGCTGCCTAAGTGCTGAAGCCATGGCTGAATATCATCCTAAGAGCAGTCCCTCAAACTGCTTAACAAATCAATCAACCAATCTGAGAAACGTTCTCTATTGTGAGTTCATAGTATCTTATATGATCTCTCAGTCTGACACTGCTTCAGAGGGCGGGCCAGGAACAGAAACTTTTTATGCTACAGATGGGTATGGAGAAGAAGGGTTAGCCTAGGTGCCATGTCATCCACAGTGGCAGTCTGTGATTTTATATGCAGTCTAACTCCTGCTAATGTTATCTGCTAGGCACACTGTGGCCTTCAATATCAGGCTCACAGACAAGGCTTCCTTGAGGTACCATGCCTGTGACTTCTTGAGTCTTTCAGACTGCCATGCTGCTGTGTACTAGTTGGAGATCAAGGTTCAGACATAAACCAAACTCTCTCAACACTTGGGAATGGTGAGCCTTCAGCGGGCCACTCATTCTCAGCCCTTCCTGGATGGCATTTTTGGTACTTAGGCCGTATAACTGAACCTTGTCAGACATTATTACTCTGCACCATGCAGCAGGCAAAATGCAAGTACTCCTCCCTTACTTTAGTGTATAATGCCACTGCAGCTTTTAGAAGTGACTGAGCTGTTTGTTTGATCATCATCTGAGGTGTACATCTTTTCTTCATACAAGTGAAGTGACCGACGCACCATTGCAACCTTCAGCATCCTGCAGCAGTCTGATTGCATTACATTACTTACCCCCTTGCTTGTCAGACATCTCCCTTGCCCACATTCTAATTCTCAGTTCACTTATTTACTTCTTATGCCTTTTAGTCCTCCTGTTATAACATATGCACAGCATTCTTTAATTTACTGGATGTGGCTGGCAATATCTTATCAGTCCCTGACATTATGACCATAATACTTTAGTCTGTTTCCCAGTGTGGTCACTGTTTTCCTTTTGTTGTCTCATTTTGTCATACTTCTCATTTTCCTCAGAACCAGACATTTGCCTGATCTTGAGGTCTCCAGTTGTACTGGGATACTTTCATTGAGGACTGGACGTACAGCACATGTAACAGTGGAGAGGAAATGTTTTGCTTAGATGATGCAGTTCACCTGGCTCTGCTCTGAATCTAAAAGTAAAAGACAAAGACATGGTATGCACACAGCCACTATCACAAAGGTGATGGGGGAGCCATTCCTCTTTGGTATGTCACCTGTGTAGCTTCAGGGAAAGTCTGTTATGTCTGTACAGGTGTCTGTATGTAAATATCATTGATAGTCCCACCCATGACGCATCTCAGGTGTTACACTTCTGCTCACGATCATTTTATTGAACATGTTGTTAAGGAGTTATACAGAATACTCAGTACACTTTACTGAATAATAACATCCTGGGTCCAAAATCCTGGAATTGAAACTATCTAAAGCATGACATGTGGAAATGCTGACTCTAACCTTTAAAAGTCATTTCTAAGGAATGCAGCCTGTATTGCAGTGTATATATAGAATGAAGTCCCCACATGCCTCCCAGTAGGGAACTGTATCCCACATATCCTGCTACTTAGTTATTCTCACTTTGATGTTGTATAACTTCAAAGATTAGAGAAGCTCTCAAGTTTGTCTGAAACCAGGTATTGTTCTAACTGACGATGCTGTGCAACCTTAGAGTGAGTATACTTAAGTAATAGGGGTTTGGGGGGGGATCTTCCCTCTGCATAAACCTGGATTTAGGCACTTGTAGGGGTGAAAAATGTTAGTATGGCAAAAGCTTTATGTGCTACTGTCTATTATCCTTCAACAATATTTTTGTTTATTTGGATATTAAGCTATTTCAGAATTTTGGTCTCAAGATTCCTGATTTATTAAGGTGTGTAGGTGGTGCCGTAGTGTTTCCATTTTATAAATACCCTGGACATTTTCTTAACCACAGTCTAAGCCGCACAGTTGAAGCATAACAATAATCATTCAGTCACTCAGAAAAGAAAGATTTTACAATAAAAGAAATTATTGCAGCCAACAGCAGAAACACACCATAACCTTTCAGTCAGCAGGGCACATGCAAACTGGCTACTGCAGGAGAGGTATGGTATGATACACTAAACCCGGATGAACAAACAAGAGAGAAAGTCAGCTTTAGAATATTAGTGACGGGCTCAACCCAACACATGAAAAGCATTCAACATTTCTAAAGCTGTAATTATAGAGCAACAAAAAGATATATCATTTCACCACTGAAGTATAGGAAAGGAGAAAACTGACATAACAATATGTAGATGGGGAATTAAACAGGCAGTACTGAAGGAGTGTTAAAATTATATGAAAAGTATAAAAAGGTACTAGCACTTGTACTATACTCTAGTATTATGGTACTGAATGCATCTCTCTATCCCTAATAATAAAGCTAACAAGAACTATCTTCACTGATAATTAACTCAACCACCAAAGAAAATAGTGTCACTATAAGCCCTGTATTTTCCTGAATCACAGTGAGTGATAATGTTAGTAACAGTTCTGTAACCGTTTCTTTAAATACTAAAAGAAGATGCCCTATATCTGTAGTTTAATTCCCAGCATACGATCACACATACACGTATTATTAAATTACTCAGATGCTCATTGCTGTGCCCTTGGCATAAAAACATCGACAGTGACACAGAGTGTAGGCATACCTTTGTGCTACAGATATGCCAATATGTAATGGGGGCATTTGATCCTTTATCTGGAAGCACTTCCATTATATGACACAGTTACTACCCTCTTCCTGAGTAAGTCGAGCAAGGGTATGAAGACAAGTCAATACAGAAAGAGTGCTGTTGTGCAGACTGCTGAATTAAATTAATTTATTTTTTCACTATGTTTAAGAGAAATGCAAAAAGAATTTGATAACAGAGGGAGTCCTTGGAGTCAAACTAAATGGCTAAATCACTAACGAGGAACTGCACATATTGGCTCAGATTTTGTTTTAATTCCACTTTCAGCAATTCTCTGAACAGCAACTATAAAGCATTTATATTGAGTTTCTCTTATACAGTGGCATTCACAAATTGTTTTTTCAGCCATTCATGTTTATGCTGTTTAACGAAAAATGTAATTTTATATGCAGTATTAAATGGCCATTTAAATATATCACAGCACCTCTACTCTTGTTTTTTTCCTTCAGTATTCCTTTCAAATTGCATTATAATCCAATGCGACTGCAAAATTCCAAAGCTGTTGTTGCTGTTTTTCTTCTTTATATCCTGAACATGCTTCAGACATAGTGCATGTATTTAGTGACTATATCTTCACACAATAATTTGAATTCATTAACATTTTCTGTGCTGCAATTACAAAGTTTATATTGATGTATATATTTTTCTTTCATTTATTTTTAGATAAAGATTTTTTTCTGAAATAAAGAAATAATTCACTTAATTTGGCATTTGCTTTTGCACATGTGCAAGGCAGGCATCAATGGCCTTTGGCACAGTGAAACAGTTAAGTCAGGAGACCCCTGTAGACAGAACAGAGTATTGCAGAAACTAAGTCTGTGAGCAGTGAGTGTACTGGAACTACACTGCATATTGTCAATATCCCGAAACCACTTACAAGCAAACATACAAAAGCATGCCTGTCATTAGTTAACATACAAGAAGGGAACTGATTTCTAGTGTTGAAGTACACTAAAGTACAGTTTTGTACCTACCATAAATGTAGATGTTCGAGTGTATTCACTGCTGCAGTCATTACACTTGGGTTATCCTGCCGTCAGGCGGTCCCACAGTCGGCCAGAATTCCAAAATCTTGGTCCGGTGTCAGTTGCTGTCGCTTCTTCCCTGACGTCAGTGCGCCAGGGGTATATAAGATGCAGCCAACGCCATTTTCTTCAGTTTTTCTTGCCCCAGATGTCAGGTGCCCCCAAACAGGTAGGCAATACATATTGCTAATAAAAAATACACAAAAAATGAAAACAATACCTTCAGTTACAAGCAAATACAACACATAGGTTGTATAGGGTAGAAAGGTATAGATAAGTCCAAGCTAAGAAAGTGGGGATGGAGGGAGGGTAACCTGGACTGCAGCAGTGAATACACTCGAACATCTACATTTATGGTAGGTGCAAAACTGTACTATGTTCATCGTGTTTCACTGCTGCAGTCATTACATTTGGGTTGAATCCCAAAGCTGAGGTTGGGTGGCTGGGTCTATAAAGGATTTGGGGTGGCTATGAGGCCCTGCAGCACTGCAGTGGCAAAGCCAGCTCTGGATTTTGAGTAAAGAGGCAAGTGGTAATGCTTGGTAAAGGTGTGCACTGAACTCCAAGTTGCAGCTTCCAAAATATCCTTGGTAGGTACTCCTCTAAGGTAGGCAGTTGAAGTGGCTGTTGCCCTGGTGGAATGTGGCCTAATGTTGCTAGGTACAGTTTTTCCATGCTGTGTGTAGCAGAAACGGACACAGTGTCCTATCCCCTTTGAAATGGTCTGCTTTGAAATAGCCTTTCCCTGTGATCCTGCAGCATATGCAACAAACAATTGCTCAGTTTTCCTGAAAGCTTTTGTTTTGTCCAAGTAGAAGCATAACTGCCTGTGTATGTCCAATGAGTGAAGAAGCCTCTCCCCTTTATTCTGGGGATTTGGATAAAATGTTGGCAAGTGAATAGTTTGGTTAAGAGCCACACTGGATACCACCTTTGGCATAAATGTAGGATTTGTTCTTAAAGAAACCCTGTCCTGATGAAAAATGATGAAAGGTTCCACTGCCATTAGTGCCTGTAACTCTGAGACTCTTCGTGCTGAGGTTATTGCTAGAAGCAGAGCAGTTTTCCATGACACATATTTTAATTCTGCTGTATTGGCTGGCTCAAAAGGAGGTAAAGTTAGTTTTTCCAAGACAAAGTTGAGGTCCCAAGTTGGTGTTGGTGCTCTCCGGGGCAGTCTTATGTTTTTAGCCCCTCTGAGGTAATGTTTTAATAATGGATGAGAGAAAATAGGAGGATCCGTGTTGTAATGAGCTGAGATGGCAGAGGCGTGGATCTTAATGGATGAAAAGGATAGGCCTTTGTCCAACATCTCAGTTAAGTATTGTAATATCTGAGGAATATTTGGAACAAGAGGGTCAAAGCTTTGAGCCTGGTTCCAGGAGCAGAATCTCTTCCACTTTTCTGAATAGGATTTCCTGGTGCTGGGCCTCCTGACCTCCAAAATAACATCCATAACAGCTGTAGAGAGAGGTGTTGGTTGCTTGGCTAAGTAATCTGCCATGCAGCCAGGTTTAAGGTTTTGAGCTGACTGTGCAGGATCTGATTGTTTTGTTGAGTCAGAAGTTGAGGAATTTGAGGTAAAATCCATGCTGGGCCTTGAGCCAAGTTCTTTAAGATTGGGTACCAGTGCTGGCGTGGCCAGTCTGGGGCAATGAGGATCATTTTTGGCCTTTCTTGTCTGGCTTTTAGGAGTACCTTTGAAAGGAGAGGCAGTGGTGGGAAGGCATAAACTTTTAGGGTTTTCCAGCTGAACGAGAGAGCATCCACTTTCTATGCTTGTGAGTGGTATGTCCTTGTGCAGAATTTCTGTAGTTGGCAGTTCAGAGGGGAGGCAAAAAGATCTATGTCCAGGCACCCCCATTTTTGTGTTATCATGCTGAATACTTGTGGATTTAATTTCCACTCATGAGGATCCATGATGTTTCTGCTTAAATCGTCTGCCAGAGTATTTTTCTTTCCTGGCAGGAATTGTGCTTGCAGATGAACTTGATAGGTCAGTGTTGTGTTCCACAAGGTCATGGCTTGTCTGCAGAGGGGATAGGAATGGGTGCCCCCTTGCTTGTTTATGTACCACATAACTGTGGTGTTGTCCGTCTTTAGTAATAGTTGTCTTGGATGCAGAAGGTCCTTGAAAGCTGTTAGGGCATTTTTTACAGCTAGCATCTCTTTTTGATTGATGTGAAGATGCATTTGGTCTGCGGCCCACTTGCCCTGAATACATTTTCCTGCCATGTGTGCTCTCCAGGCGTAATCCGAAGCATCTGTTGTTAGTGTCTGCCTGGATGTGGGTAAAGTGAAAGGCTGTCCCTTGTTGTGGTGACATGCCTATGCCCACCATCTAAACTCCTGTTGTAGGCAGGGAATTAGTGGTATTACTGTTTCCAAGCTGTGACAGTGTTGAGTCCAAACACTTTTTAGGTACCATTGTAATTTCCTCATATGCAGTCTGGCATATGGTATTAGTAGTATGCAGGATGCCATAAACCCCAAGGCCTGCAGAATTTTTCTTGCAGGGAGTTGGGTTTTTGTTGCCATCAATTGAAAGTAGTGAGTCAGTTGTCTTTGTTTGTCTGGCGTGAGATAAGCCATCTGGGCCATTGTATTTAAGCTGGCACCCAGGAATATTATCTCTTGTGAGGGCACTAGTTTTGACTTCTTTTCGTTTACTGTGTACCCTAGGCAAATTAGCAATGTTTTTACAAACACCAGATGCTTTAGAAGAATGTCCTTGCTTTCCGCTTGAATAAGGCAGACGTCCAAGTAGGGATATATTTGAATTCCTTTTTGTCTGCAGAATGCAATTACTGGTGCCAGGCATTTTGTGAAGACCCTGGGTGCAGTAGATAAGCCAAAGGGCAGTTCAGAGAATTGGTAATGCATTGTGCCAGCTATAAATCTGTGGTATCTTCTGCAATTTTGTCTGATTGGGACATGCAGGTATGTCTTTTTGAGGTCCAAGGTAACCAGCCAAGCCTTCTTGCCCAGCACGGGAAGAAGTTGCTGTAGTGTCAACATTTTGAATTTTGGAACATCCAGGTAAGTATTTAGAGTAAATAGGTCCAGTATGGGTCTCCAGGCTTTGTCCTTTCTGGGGACCAAGAAAAGTCTTGAGTAAAATCCTTGCACTTTTTGAATAGCTCTCATGTCCATGAGGGCTGCAATTTGTTTTTGTGCCTCTGTCCATTGATTTTGTGGCAGGTCTGGCATTCCTTTTGGCCTTGGTAGAGTGTGAAAGTGGAACCTGTAACCTTGAGACACAATATTCAGTACCCATTTGTCTTGGGTGATAATATGCCAATTTTGTGAAAAAAGTGCTAGTTTTCCCCCTAAGGGAGCGGCCAAAAGGCAAGTATTTGGCATTTGAAGGGGGAAGTCATTGGGACTGTTTCCTATAAGGTTGTGACTTGTCTTCTCCTCCTTTTGGGGTTGAAGCACCCCACTGTCATGGTCTGTAAGAGCCTTGAGCTGAGATCTGCCTCGTGGGCATCTGTATCTGCTTCTTTGTGGCCTGTCTGACACTGGAAAGGACCAATTTTTAGAAGGTAATTTTCTGCTAAATCGAGGTGGCTGTACCTGTAAGAAATCCTTCACTGTTTGCATAGATTTTGCCTTATCCTCCATTTTCTTTAATACCTCTTCTGTCTTAACACCAAACAAGATATCATGCTGTAAAGGAGCATCCAATAATTTTGCCTTAACATGATCAGTTAAGCCTTGTTCTTTTAACCAAGCATGCCTTCAAATCACAGATCCTGTAACTGCGGCTCTACAAGAAGCCTCTAATGAATCAAAACCACATTGCAGAGTATGTCTTCCCACTTGTTCAGCTGCATGCAATAAATCCTGCATTTCCTTATAATCAGGACCTTCTGAGCTTGTAAGCATTTTCTGTTTTAACAGAGACAGTAAATATTGTTGGTATTTAAGCATGTGGAACTGGCAATTTAAAGCCCTTACTGCTAAAGTTGCAGAAGTGTAAACTTTCTTCCCCCATCTGTCTAATGCTCTAGAATCCCTGTCAGAGGGAACTGGATTTTTAGCAGTGGAAGCCTTTACCCCTTTGGGACCCTGGGAAATAGTTTCTGGGTCAGCAGCAGGGTTTTTATAAAAAAATGTGTGCGAGTCAGCGACTCAGTAGTACCTATCTGGCTTGACTGGTGCTGGGGCAAAGAATCAAGAGTCAAACTGGATTCGGAGAACACATCATCCACAATATCCAACACAGGTGGAATAGCAAGGGGCCTGTGCTGAGGCAATAAAAGAAAATCTCTGAGCCTTTTCTTGGATTCGGAATAATCCTGGGTCTCCCAATGGAAATGCTCCCTCATGGTATGTAAAGTTTCCCCAAAAGAGTAATCCTCAGGAGGAGAGGCTGAAGGGATTGATTCTTCAGCATCAGAGTCCTCATAGGGGGGTAAAGAGTATCCCTGGTCTGAAGAGGAATCAGAAGAAATGGAAACCTGGTCAGAGGAATCATAGTCTGTATTCTGCCTAGGCCTTTTATCAGGAGGCAGATGGGAACCCCTGATCAGAGTAATTAGGTCTTCGGCCATTTTGAGCATCTGCTTCTTAGGCATGGAGGCCTGCCCAGGTGAATGCTTTACTTGTTTCTTTGTCTTTAATGGAGCTTTAGACTTAGTTGTTGTTTTGATGGTAATCTGTGAAGGTCTGAAAACACCCTCAGAAGCCGATGCCTGCTCAGCGGCTCCGGACCCATCTGAGGGGTTAATTTCCGTAGGCCCAATACCTTGAGTTTCCAGAGGCCTAGAAATCTCCACGTGGGAGTCGGAGGCGGCCTGTGGCTCTGAGGTAGTGGGTGTCAGGGGCTGTGAAAGCGCCTCACTGAGAACCGGCGAGCCGGTGACTGGCCTAGAAGAGGCTTCATCATCGGTTTTGGACCTCGGATGCCTGTCCTTATCTTTGTCTTTGCATTTTTTGTGTATTCCAGTCGTCGGTTGTTCCGACGGCATGGTATAATTGAACCTCCGGCCAAAATAATGGCGAGCAAAATCAAGCCGACATTTAATAGTGTGCTTGTTAAATCTAGCACAAAACCGACAACTAGTGACGTCGTGGTCTGGGCATAGGCATGGGATATAGTAAGAATGAAAATCCTTATGAGGTATTTGCTTCTCACAAGAAATGCAATTATTAACTTTTACTGACATCGGTCTGAGGCAAGAAAAAAATTCCCCAATGGGGTACTTAGCTTTATTGAAGACTTTGGTTCTGAAATTCGACTTCAAAAATCTCAGGAGACGGCCGACTGGCACTTGCGAACTGCTTTTGCCTCAGGCACCACGCAGTAAGAAAGACTGAAGAAAATGGCGTCTGCTGCATCTTATATACCCCTGGTGCACTGACGTCAGGGAAGAAGCGACAGCAACCGACGACGAACCAAGACTTTGGAACTCCGGCCGACTGTGGGACCGCCTGATGGCAGGATAACCCAAGTGTAATGACTGCAGCAGTGAAACATGATGAACATCAAATTGTTCCCTGTGTAAACATGATGTTCATTTTAAACACAGTCAGGACTTCTGATGCCAGCTTATTTGCCTTTCCCCAAGCTACAGTGCTATGATTAATTGCTCACTATACCACTGTGATCATAGTTATAGTCAAAAATCACCATCAGTCCTCAGACCTGTGAGTAGCAACACTATCAAATGCATGCAGCATTGATGATATGTGTACCATTGATAGTGCGCAGTGTTATGGCCTTATTTTGCTTCTTCCCCCAAATAAGAACAGGTAGTGTAGGTGGGAGGTACTCAACTTTTTATTACATTAGTGCATTAGAATGGCATCAGCAGAAAAGCAAAGTGCTTTTAAATTCACTAATCACTTCCTAGTACAAAGGTGATGCAGTAATATGGAGTTGTGCCAAACCACAAACACACTGAATGCCAAAGTTTTAGTTTTTGGATCTCAGTCATTATGAAAATGATCATCTTATGCCGTGTCTCACACTGTATCCCTTTTAGAATTTGTTTAACATATCATTGCCTCATAAACAGCTTCCATCCTCTAGCGATCCCACCCACTACACGGTTTGCATAGAGAGACCTCTGTTTTTCTTTTTTCCAAAAATCTTTAATGATACATTGTTTTTCTGCATTTGAAGAAAAATGAGCAGAATAGAAAGCAAGACATGATACATCTTAGAAGCAAAAGCTCTGTACAAGCAGAATGCTCACCACATAGTAAAAATCGGAAGTTTAAAAGAAGATTATCACATGTACAAAAGGCAACACAAAACAAAGAAGAAAAGGTGCCTTACTGAAATTTAAAAAAGCACAAATCTTCAACTCAAGCATTTGAAGCAAAACTTGCTATCAGAGAATTTCAGTTCATACATATTTATGTGTGCCATATTTTATATTTAGAGCATACGTAGCCCTTAGGAACCTTTATAACTGCTAATCAGTAATGAATGTTCCTTGATCTAATTTATGCTTCAGTGATGCTTGTGCCTTTGCCTGTTGTATGTTTGCCCTAAGCAGGTATACACAGAAAAGGATTAATAAATACACAGAGACTGGAGCTGTTATTTGATATGCATTTTCTCACAGACTTGAGCTACTCAAATGGAAATATGCAAGTATACAAGCACACCTGTACAGATGCATGAATTAACACATATAATGCTACACAGGTGCTTTTGATGTAAAGGAAATTAAAACAGCAAATGTTCTCTAATTTCAAGAAAGAATCTGTTTAGAATGCAAATTTATTTTTTTTTTTTTTTTACTTCTGGATCAAACGCAAGGCCTTGACTATATGACCTTTACTAGGTTATGGTAGTATGTCGACTCAGCATTTTTGTACCTTTGAAGACTAAAGTATCACAGCTGCACCTGTGAAGATTAAGTTTCAGAGGCGTAAACTTGCAGCTGCACTTATGGGAAGGTATTTTCCTGTAACTTATTTCCTCAGGTATGAAGATGATCCTTACCATAAATCACAGAGATAGTTCTATTAGGGATTCAATGTTTTGGATAGCTATGGGTGCAGGTTAATCTCTGGGTCATGGCTTTCCAGCAAATATTCTTGCAGCTGTGTGTATTTTAAACCGTTCTGTGAATCTGAACCTCTGTGTTTCCATTGATTAATCTAACAAGCTACATACAGATACACTTCACAGATTTACAGGTGTGTTTGTTTGTATGCTATCTATCTCTTTTCTCTCATAGGTTCATAGATTAGTACTAAGCTAACTGCCCTTGTGAGCCATTTTAAGCCTAGCCAATTACCCCTTGTGAGAATCAAACCCTGCACCTTGTGCTTGTAAGGCAAACACCTTAACCATTAGGCCACCCTCCCAACCCCTCTCTGCTCAGTTATTATCACAACAGAACTGTAAGGCATCTGGGCACAAAGTATGACAAGATCTTCTTAGAAGAGGAGTTTGTCTGCTTTGCTATAAAATAAGAAAGGTGAAAAACAAAGAATCCGTCTTAGAGAAAAATGGACATTTGGTATTAACACATATCACCCAACAAGGTGGAATAAAGCCTTTACTGAAATGTGAGAAAATATGATTAATTACACGTTGTGATAGCATTATACAAATGGCAGAGTTATTGAAAAGAGGAACTCTGGAATAATGATATCAGAGTAAGAAGATTAGGATTATTTCATTTAAGAAAGGTTACATAATGATAAAATGATGAAAATCTGTGAAATGATGACAATGTTCCTTGTTCTGATCCTCCTCTCCCACCTCCTTGGGTACCATTATTGCAAAGAGAGCACGCAGCTAACTGTAGAACACCTTCTACGCCCCTACTGACAGCAATAGCTGTCTTAATGCTTTAGCTAATATATTCATTAACCCCAGCATTTTCCTATTGGGGACTTCAACAATCTGTCAATTATCTGGCTGACCTACACCACCTATAGTCAGCATGCCCAATTCTTCCTTGACATTGTAAATGCTAATTCACTTGTACAGACAGCTAAACATCATGCTAGTGGCCCAAATACCTTGATCTTGTACCTGCAAATATGACCCCTTCTTGCACATTTCCATGTGTATCATTTTGCTTTGTTAAGAGAGACCATAAATCAGTGACCTTTTCCCTTAAAATGTATGGCACTTACCCTAAAATGCCTTAATGTTTTTAAGGTTTTCAGAAGCAAACCTTCTTCAATTCACTGATGACCTAAATAGATTCCACCCTAGTCTTTGTCTAATGGACCCCACTGCAATAGCCACCGCCTATGTTTTTGACTTCTACTCTCACTTAAATAGTTATAGTTATAAGGCAATATGTATCTGCATCAAATATAATGGAACATTTAAAACAAAATTTATAATGCAATTCCCATATAAACTATGTAACAAGAAAAAGAAATTGCTTATAGGTGGCCCCATTCTACTCACCATAAAAGCACATTTATGAAAACTAGCAAAGAGATTAAGGATGCCATATGAAGCTTATTGCCGAATATGAACTTAAAATAGCCTTATAAACCAAATGTGACTACAAATGTTTCTTTAACTATGTCAGGAAGTTAAGAATTATCACGTAGCATCGTTTGGGGTTAGTCTAGAAATATACTACCTACTCTGACCCAAAGAAAATGACCAATACTCTAGTTGTCAAATTTAATGTAAACATTACTCCATTGGCAGTTATAAGCATTTCACAGGTTCCATAATCCCTCCCCCACCCCCTATAATTGTTATGGAACAAGTACTGGCAGCTCTTTGAAAACCTAAAAACATCTCATCCTTGCACCATGATAACATACCAGGTTGCCTGATTATCAGTAACAACTATGACTACTTGAATGTCATTAATCTCAGCTTCTCCACTGCTTACACAGTCAAAGCCTGGACAGTAGCCCTTGCAATGCCATTAGACATGGGCAGCCCATCCATGCAGCCTGGTAACTATAGACACATTAGCCTCACTACTCCCATAAGTAAAGCTATGAATTGCATTATCTTAGAGGTAATTAATCTAGATATTGAAAATCTTTTAACCCTGGACCCTCATTAATTCGACTTTGTCAAAGGCAAGTCATACCTTTTAACCTTATTAACTTCTCTGAGGAAGTAATCAAAGCACTGGATTCGTTTGCTGCATCCGTGCCGCAGTGACCATTGTCATTTTTGTCTAGTGGGTATTTTACACTTAAAATTACTTAACAACTGCATGTCACAGAAGTAAATGCTGAGAAAGCCATAGGAGTTGGGTATAGCTATGAATGTGGAGGAATATGAAATGGAATGTTGCATAGAAAGAGAGTTGCAGCAAATATTACTAGAATGGAAGAGACTTTACTTATAAGAGAACAATAACCAAAGATCTGAAAAGAGTTCTTCCCATTTTAATACACAGCTTTCCAGAGTGTACCCAGAATAAGCTGGATCACAGTAGTGACAAAAGAATAAGGAATAACACATGTAACCTACAAAGGCTAGGTAATATACAAAAGGTTTACTGCACCTCTGTAACAAATTCAGGTCCCCAGCTGGCTAAACACTTTATGGGCTCCACTCTCAAATATAACCTGGGCAGAGGTTTAAAGAAGGCAGTTAGCTATAAGGCAGTGCAAGCTGAATTATAGTTCTTACTGTCAGATTGTTAGGCAATAACAAACTGACCTCATTAACATCTCTGACTGCTTGTGACTTAGTGTGTGTTCTTACTGGACAGTTGGTTCCATAATGACATGCATACTGATTCCACTTCTGATCCAGGTGTAACTCTTTCTCTGTAAAAACAAAGTTAACAACAAACCAAATAAATGCAAAGAAGGAAAAAAACACGCAGAGTCCCAAATAAATGTAGTAAGCGCTTTTGTTTACTCAAAATCAGCAAACTTCTTCAGACAATACTTGTGAATTAACACAGAACTTAAATAAACAAAATAAATGACATCACCACCAATTAATATGAAGATACACTTCCACTTAAAGGACTATTACTAGTTAATTAAAAATACATATAAAAAAATCCTAAGAAAATACTATACACATAAAAAATGAATATGTATACAAAATATAAATATATACAAATAAATACAAATAATTATCTATTAAGGGCCCTCATTCTTAAAATACTTTTAATAGAAACAAAATCATTAAGGCCCGGGGGAATCTGAACATTCAGCCTCAGTTGCCAGATTAATTTTTTCTCATCTAATTTCAAATAAACTGGTCCACCCCTAACATTGTCATCAATTTTTTCAATGACAAGAAAGACAAATCCATGTGTAGGATAATCCTTAAGGCATTATTCAAATTCAATTTACTAATTTGATACATATGTTCATAAATTCTATTTTTAAGGGGTCTTTATGTTCTCCCGACATAAAAGGCAGGACAAACAGAGCAGGAACTCAAATACACAACACCCCTTGAATTACAGTTAAACCTACCCTTAACGTAATATTTTTGGTTATGTTTGACAAAAGAATTCCTAACATTAATATATTTACACCAATGGCAAGCTCCACATTTTAGCATACTGCAGTGTGGAAAATAATGTTTAGGGATCACATCCTCAAGGATACCTTTTAAATTCCTACCCTTTCTAAATACTACATTAGGATAGTCGCCTACACTATTCCTGACAATATTGTCCTACAAAAGAAAACACCAATTCTTAATAAGGATAGATTTCAACAAGAGAGCATCCAACGAAAAAGTAGTAATAAAACTTAATTTATCAAACCTTTGATTAAGGGAGACAGAAGAATGGTTAGAGCCAGGGACTAAATCAACGTAATCACCCATAGGTTCACCCCCATCAATTCTTGAGAGGCTACTCTCCAAGTTACCAACATCCCTTCCTAAACCCATCATATCCAAAAATTCTCCTTTAGCCAATAAGGGTTTAAAAGTTTCTCTCAGTCTTTTAGAATGGACTTTGCAAATTAAGTCTTCCAACAATCTACTAGGGTACTCACACTTGACAAACATCTCTTTCAACAGAGTACATTCATTTATAAAATCACCCTCCAAGGACACCATTCTTGCCGCCCAGACTAGTTGGCCTTTGACGACTGCCCTTTTCTGAAAATAAGGGTGACAACTAGAATAATGAAGGAAGGCATTTGAATAAGTTGACTTCCTAAATATCCTATAAATAAACCTTCCATTCCTTCACAGATGACTACAAACTAGGAGTCATAATCGAAACTCCTAATGATGTGGACATCCTACAAAAGGGCCTCATTGAGACAGATGCCTGGTGTCAAAGCCATGGCCTCAAGCTCAATGCCAAAAAGTGCATTGTCATCCCCTTTGGTAAAAACTCTGTACCCATGAACTACAACATAGGCAGTAGTATACTTAACACCAAAGTGTAGTAAGAGACCTTGGGACACAGGTGGATATTAGTTTCTCCTTTGATAATCACATCGCCACAGTAGTCAGGAAATCCTTCTATGTGGCACACCTCATCAGAAAAGGTTTCTCATCCAGAAAAAAAGAGGTCATTGTTCCCCTCTACTCATCACTCATTAGACCCATTATAGAGTACAATGCCCCTTTTGGTATGTACCTCACAAGACATCTACAACAACTGGAAAGGCCACAGAAATACCTCACAAAGAGGATTATTGGCCTCAAACAGATGCCCTACACAGACCGTCTCAAAAAACTCCAGCTTTACTCCGTCGCATATCACCTACTCAAAGGTGATCTCTGCCTAATATACAAAGCTATGTCAAACCCAGAGCTGTTGGACATGTTCCACTTAAAGAAATCCCAATCCCTCCGAGCTACATGCTCTAGGGACCTAAACTTTGTCACCACAATAAACAGAACATGCCGGAAGGATAGATTCCTGTCCCAGAGACTTCCCATACTCTGGAATAAACTACCTATCTATATCAGACAAAGCTCCCCATTAGCACTCTTCAAGAAAAATCTTGATGATTGGATGGGAAATAGGAAATTCACCCCAGGGATCACTTATGTGGCTCTGCTCGACAATGGCACAGGAAAATAATTTTCTTGGGAGGCAAAAGCCAGGGTACCTTTTTGGCTGGGCTTGTATAGGCCCCAGGGCTAATAGCCTTGTACCTACCTATGAACCTATGAACCTATGAAAACATCTTTAATCAATTCAACATCCAAATAAGAAATTTTGTCCACCCGAAAATCCCAAGTGAATTTCAGGAAACTAGTAAAATGTAAAATGTGTTCAATGAAAGAGTCAGCAGAAGCCTGATCACCCTTCCAAAGGATAAAGATGTCATCCAAATAATGGGTGTACCATGCTACCCTTTGCTGAAAAATATTATCCTTAAACAAAAAGTTATTTTCCCAGTAGGCCATCACGGTATTAGCAAAGGTGGCCCCACAAGGAGAACCCATGGCAACACCCGTTTTCTGTAAATAAAATTCTTTATCAAAAATAAAATAATTACTACTAAGCACCAACTCCAATAAATAAATAACAAGGTCAATAATTGACCCGTCAACATGTTTGTCAAGTAAAAATTTCCTTATTATAAGAGGAATTCTAATTTGACTGCCACATATTTGCAGCACTGCATGTTCAGTAATGTCATAGTATTACAAAGCTGGTGCTTTGTACAGAAGCCTCTTTAATATATAAATATAATGAAGACTTCTTATCCTGGTGTTCTTCCACATACAAGAAACCTTTATTCTGGGGGATTTCAACCTAAATTGGTTCACCTGTATATCAGAACCACCAAGTAATCTAATAAATCTCTATGGCTACCAGCAGCTAGTCCAAATTCCAACTAGATGTGATAAAAAATCTAAAAGGGAATCCATCCTTAACTGGGTCCCAACTAACAACCCCACATTGTACCCCCACACAGGCAGTCTCCCAGATACCTTAAGTGACCACAACATAATATACCTTATATATAGAACAAGCCTGTGCAAAACCACTAACTATAAATCGACTAGAAACACAAAAAAATTATCTCCTGAGGTCCTCAATAGTCTACTCTATAACTGTGACTGGATCCCCCTAAAATTCCTCCCACTTGACCAGGCTGTAGCATATTTCAACAAAACATTTCTATAACACCTAGACACCATTGATCCATTGTGCAAAATCAAGGTTAGAACCTCTACAAACCCCTGGCTCAGTAAAGAAACCAAACAAATCCTCAAGTCCAGAAACACTGCCTGGCTTTACTATCAAAAAAACAAAGAAACACAAAACCTAACTAAGTACCAAGAATTGCGCAGCCGTGCAAAAAAATGCATTAGGCTGGACAAAAAAATCCTACTACACGACATTACAAATTAAATACCAACACAACCCCCCAAAATTTTGGAAAAATGTAAACCAGCTACTAAAACCCACTGAAAAGGCTACCCCAAACCAGCCACCCCGACACTAAAGTTCCCATCAAAACACAATTCATCTCCCACTTTTTTAACAAAATTCTTTCCTTAGTATCACAGGACAGTTCCAACCTCACTATCCCCCCAGCACAAATAATACCGATACAAGCTTTATCCTCAAAATAGTTTCCACCACCTCAATCAAAAACATGTCTCCAAACTAAAACCTTGTCAACAGCAGCCAACCTACTCCCCAGCTATTTCTTGAAACTCACAGCAGATGCTATTGCTATCCCAATCTCTACTCTCATAAACATATCAATTGTTGAAAACTATATGCCCAAACTCTGGAAAATATCCTATGTTACACCCATACATAAAGGTGAGACCTCCACTGAACTTAATAACTATAGACCCATTGCTATACTATTCCCCCTGGCCAAAATCCTAGAAAAATGCATCAATACACAGGTGCTTAAATATCTCCTAGACAACAACATCCTGTCACCTACTCAACATGGTTTCAGACCTGCCCATAGTACTACTACAGCCCTCCTCTGCTTCACAGACATAATAAACCATCTCAAAAATGAAGGCCTGCAGGTGTCAACTCTTTTTTTGGATATGTCCAAAGTATTTGACACAGTCTCACACCAAATCCTGCTAAACAAACTAAACCAATATCACCTATCAAATTCCATCCTACCTGGCTCTAAACTACTTAACTGGCAGGTGCCAGGCTGTGAAATGGGAAAATTCTCTCTCTACCCAGCTGCCCATAACTATAGGAGTCCCAAAGGGTACCTATCTTAGGACCACTACTATTCACAATCTTCACAAATGACCTCCATACCTCCACACAGCATGCATCTATCATTCAGTATGCAGACAATACTACCTTAATCTGTGCTGCACAAAATATTCCCACCCTCCTGCAAACAACTCAGCTAGCATTCTCTGATGTTGAAAACTACCTTACCAAAGCCCAACTTATCCTCAGTCCAATGAAAACTCAGCTTATGATTATAACCAGTTTTAACAAAAACACACTGATAACAGTCAAGTCACTATCTACTCCACAAATGCTACTCCAATCCCTCCAGTGGCACAGGCTAAGCTATTGTTTATAACCATAGACTCCCACCTAAAATTTGATAGTCATCTCAATTTTACTATTAAAAAAGTACATGCCGAACTGGGATCACTCTACAGTATCAAACTGTTTCTTACCAACAACACAAGATTAGCCATTGCTCACTCCCAGCTTCTATCCACCCTACTCTATGCATATCCCATTCTGACGAATCTCAACAAAACTGAACTAAGCAAAATGGAAGCCTGCTATAACAGAATTGTCCACTTTGCTGCAAATTGCTCATATAGAACTCATCACTGTATTGCTTTGAGCCAGCTTCACTGGCTTGAACTGCCCAGCCTCCTAACCTACAATCAGCTCTGCCTATGTCACTCTATATATTACCTCCCCAATAAGTGTCCTGCCCTCAAAAACCTAGTACAACATCACTCAGCCAAAAGGCCTCTTAGATCATCAAGCAAACTACTACTAGAAGTCACCAACAGCTATAATAGCTTTGGAGACACACTATATAGTAGTTCAGTGGCTAAAAATGGAACTCTTTCCCCACTAGCATACAAAACACATCATCCAAAGCCTCCTTTAAAATCCTCATTAGGCAACATCTCAAGCAAAGTTGGCAGTGCCATGACTGCTCCCCAGGCTAGTGAAATCAGATAAGGTACACATACGAAACCTAGAGTACTTGATAATAGTTATCACTCTTTGTCCAAAGCCTCCTTTAAAAACCTCATTAGGCAACATCTCAAGCAAAGTTGGCAGTGCCATGATTGCTCCCCAGGCTAGTGAAAGCAGGTACGGTACACATACTAAGTCTAGAGTACTTGATAATAGTTATCACTCTTACTCACAAACACTAGCTATTGTACAATGTATGTACTGTACCTATGTACTATGTATGTATTCTACCTATGTTCCAAAATTCAGCTGTACACCACAAAATCTAATTACCTTTATTTTTAAATGAATGTTTTCTTGTTTCTTCTCTCCACTGTAACTGTTGATGTGCTGCATACCACTGTAAAAAACATGTCTATTGTAATTTGTGTGTATACTGATCATGTCTAAATATCTAAATGTATCTGTAATTATTTTTCTGTGTGGAGCTTTTCTCCCCAGGCCTCTGCTGAAAAATGGCCTTTTCCTTTCAGTCAGACACCCCTGGTTAACAAATGTAAAATAAAATAAATAAATAAATAAATATACAGAACTATTTCCTTTTTCCTTGTTCTAGTGACAATTCCCATTTTTCATAATGTTCTAAAAAATTCCTTATATATATTGTAATGTTTGATGTATTTTGTATGGACTTTGTAAAGTATTCTAACATTCCTAAAAATGTCATTAGAACTTACATATCCTCTGATTTGGCATTTGCACCATGTTCCCATTCTTCATTGATTCATATACTTCCTATTACTTACACAAAGCTGACAATTGTTTCTGTTTAGGTTCAAATTATGGCACTTTGACCTGTCTACCAGTTTGACATTCTTGTGTTATACTGTTATCTAGTCTGACTATGTATGAGTAACTATTCAATAATGTTGACCCTACTATCCATACCTTTCCTAATCAGTGTTATGCCTCTCAGAATGCTTCTAGTGCTGATGAAACACCAAAGGGTAACTTAAAAGTCTGTATCTTCGCAGTGTCATGCTAAATTCAGACAACGATAATCTTTCCTTGTTATTTATTTTTCTTTTTGTTCATTCATTTATTAAACAGGTAACTGTAATAGGCTCAAGCTTCATTTCAAGGGTAAATCAGAAGGATCATCTAGTCAAGTGACCTGCTCAAAGCCATACAGTAGACAAATAAAGACTTGCGGAATCAACCATCTGCTAAGGATGAAGCTGGCTAGCAGCTGGCAGTATTAAGCATCTGCACTAAACTACCAGACATATTGTCACATAGGTTGATCTGCCATGAACCTGTTTAGCATCAAACGCAAAAAAATATTTTGCATTAGGCACAGTGGACTCAGTTTTCTCACCTGCTAGCAATGGATAATATTCTCTTTTCATTGTTTTACTTAAATCAATCTTGTGGATGTCTAAAATTCTAAGTTTGTCCCATTTCACTAAAGTGGCCATACTGTTAACCTGTTGTGTAAGTACTGACTGCTTTACAATCACACCATTCCTTTTCATCCTTTTCAGGTCCCACTTGATTCTCTCTTTTAATGCATTTGTTTCTACTCTAGATACATGGACTACTGGTACTGCATCTGGATATATTTTAATATGGTATTGTCCTGGTATGTAGCCTAACACAGTAAACAGTCTGCATATTTCTGCAAAATGCTATTGGTTGAGACTTAAAACAAGTAATATCAGTTTTCTGTATTACATTTTTACTGGTAATGGCTAGAATGATGAATGCATCATTCAGATTAAATTATCTCTTATTATGTACAACACAGCTTTCTGCATGTCTTAGAAATGTTTGTGCTGACTGTCATAGTATTCTACTTACTCTATGCCATAACACTATTCAAGCATTCAAGATGTTATCTTCTCAAATGCTGAATCATATCTAGCCTTGCAGTCTATATATTTATTGTGTCATGCCAGGTTTCTCCCATGTTACTTAACTCAATATTTAGTTAGTTCACAGCTTGATAACAAGGCCCAACTTGAAATAAAAAAAATTTGCTTCTTATTTATTTATTCACATGATGGTACTATCTGACTTACAACTTTCAGTTTATGCCCAAAGGTGTTAGCAAAGTAGTAACTAATTAGCTTATCGTGTTGTGTAATTTCAAAGCTTTAAATGTAAATTCTGTAAAAATATTGCACTCCTCTAACATCAATTCAATAGTTCTACAATTACAAATGCGCCTTTTATTCCATTAATTACCTCCAATGCGACATGTATTTATTTATTGCTTGTATTTACTGGCCTCAAACAGATGCCCTACGCAGACCCTCTCAAAAAACTCCAGCTTTACTCTGTCACATATCGCCTACTCAGAGGTGATCTCTGCCTAACATACAAAGTTATGTCAAACCCAGAGCTGTTGGACATGCTCCACATAAAGAAATCCCAATCCCTCCTAGCTACAAGCTCTAGGGATCTAAACCTTGTCACCACAATAAACAGAACATGCTGGAGGGATAGATTACTGTCTCAGAGTCTTCCCATACTCTGGAACAAACTACCTATCTATATCATAACAAACCTCCTCATTAGCACTCTCCAAGAAAAATCTTAATGATTGGATGGGAGATAGGAAATTCATCCCAGGGATCACTTCTGTGGCTCTGCTTGACAGGGGCACAGGAAAATAATTTTCTTGGGTGGTAAAAGCCAGGGTACCATTTGACTAGGCTTATATAGGCCATAGGGCCAATAGCCTAGTACCTACCTATGAACCTATAAGTACAACAGGGCTCAGAACCAACTTTCAGTGGATGTCTGGGGAAAAAAGCTGCAGTACAGTACAATAGACTGAACATTGGTAATAACACCTAACATACAGACTATATACTTAAGCATTGGAAGTAACAGTTTTATACAATATATGCATAAACACGGAGAGTGGAGTTATATACAAACGGGCATAGCTTTATAAAGGCAGTTGTCCATTATTTTATTGACATAGTATTCAGAGATATTGCAGGTTGTAATTTGATGCAGTTACTCTGTTTTAGAAGGGATAAAAGTTTGGCAAGGACAGAAGGATGGCTTAATCAGGAGGAGAGCATCTGCAGTGCCATGAGTTGAGTAGGCATGTTTTTGGTTGAAGCTTGAAAGACTTTAGTGATGGGTCTTGTTTAACTGTTAGGGGGATGGAATTCCAGGTTTTGAACACTATATCAGAATAGAGGGAGCTGCCATCCCAGCTGTTAGGTCTGGATATAAGCAGTAGGGCTTTGTCGGAAGAGCACAGAGTCCTAACTGAGTGTTAAGATTGTATTAGGTTGATTACGAATTGATAAAGCTTTGGTTTACATAGTAGCTTATGGAGAATAGGGAGTTGAGAGAGTGAGGTGTCTGAGTGCTGGATAGTAGTGTGATGTGCGTGTGTGTGTGGGGGGGGGTTGACTGCAAATTTTGTAACCTTGGTGTAGCATTCTTCAAGCTTGGATATAAGTCGTAGGGCTTTTCAGAAGGGTGAAGAGTCCTAGTTGAGTGGCAAGGTAAGTTTTTTGATGTTATTAAATATTGGTGCAGCACAGAACAGGGTGGATAGTAGTAGGAGGAAGAGGGTTGCAGCAATATGAGACCCAGCTGAGTCAGATAGCTAGTGTTTGGTTCTGCAGAGAGTGCCAAGTTTTGAGCTGTGTCAGATAGCTAGGGTCTGACTCTGTAGAGAGTGCCAGGTTTTGAGCTGTGTTAGATTGCTAGGGGTTGGCTCTGTAGAGAGCGCCAAGTTTTGAGCTATGTCAGACAGCTAGGGTCTGACTCTGTAGAGAGTGCCAAGTTTTGAGTTGTGTCAGATAGCTAGTGTTTGGTGCTGTTAGAGAAGGCATTTTGAAGAGAAGAGAAGTAATTTTGATTTGTTGTGGCTAATGAATAGCTGGCTTGAGGTCAGCCAGATTTCTACTTAAGAGAAAGAGTCTTGACTCAGTTGTTGTAGGAAGCCCAGGTTTTTTGCTGAGTAGATGATGGTTAAACCATATATGTACTGTACTAGGGTGACATTTTTGTTTGTCAGGGCAAGGTCAACAACAAGGATGCTAATCAGGACAGGACCAGGTATTGATCCCTATGGAACTCCAACTTATGTGGGGGGAAATGGAGATGTCTGACAGCCATTTCACTGCCTAGTAACAACTAGCAAGGTAGCTGGAAAACCAGGTGAGGGAGAGGTTAGCAAGGCCTTAGTTATATAGCTTTTGAAAAAGAATATTGTGGGAGACAGTGTCAAAAGCTTATAGAGACAAAGAGGGGTGAAACTAGGTTGCTTCATCTCTCTTTGTGTTGACTGAATTAATGAAGCTGAGGATAGCTATAGAGATGCTATGGTAGGGGTAGAAACCATGCTGTGAAGGAAATGTTTTACCACCATTGATTTGCAGTGATCATTGGTTTGTAAAGGTTAATTTGTTGCAATATAATTTTGCCAAACTTAAATCTAAATCAATACACAGAAGGTTAATTACAGATTATATGGAAGCAAAACAGTCACTATGTAAAACTAACTGGAGTGAGGTGTTCAGTGGAATAACTGCTGATGGAATGTGGAAAGTTTTGAAAGAGAAGAGTGCAAAAAATCAGAAAAATGTTTAACATCAGACAGATATATTTCCATAAGAACAGGATTAAGGTGAGAGACAAAAAATATAAGAAATGGAAGAAAGATCAAACTACAACTTTGAAAATTGAAATAAACAAGCTGGATAAACAGATTAAGCATAGTGTGAGACAAGATCAAGAAAAATTTGAAGACAATTTATATAAAGATATTGAGCATAATAGGAAACCTTTTCATAGACACATAAGATGTGGAAGGAGTAAAGACACACAAATTGATAAACTGTGTGCAGATTCTAAAATGTATTCTCAGACACAGCAGATTATAGATATATTTACAAAATCTTATGCCAAACAGTTTGGCTCCACAAAAGGGGTGATAAGTTGTCCTAGTAACATTCAGGTAACCCCAGATACTGGAATCAAATTAGATTATATTGAAAAAGAACTGCGCAAACTGGATCTAAGCAAAGCACAGGGAAGAGACAGAATTAGTAACAATGACCTGAGAACACTTCAGCAAGAACTTAGGGTACCATTTTATCTATTATTCACTAGGTCATATAAATATTGGGAGATTCCTCAAGAATGGAGACCTGCGCTTATTAAACCTGTCTTCAAGGGAAAGGGGAGTAGGACAAATCCAGAGTCATATAGACCTTTAAGTCTACTTTCATGTTGTGGAAAATAACGGAAAAGGTAATATTGGATAAATTATTGTCAGAACTGGATAGGTTGGGACTTGAAACCATATATCAGCATGAATATGTTGAAAACAGATCTATTACCACCTGTAACATGATGTTCTATAACAATATAATAACAGCTATGAATGAAAAATTGTGCTGTGATGTAATTTATATAGATTTAACTTCATTCTTTGACAGGGTCATACACAAAACACTGATCAATAAATTAGTACAACTAGGCATTGATGTACTTTTGATAAGATGGATAGCTGCATGGCTTACAAATAGGACATGGCAAATATCATACAGCAACTGGATAAGTGACATCCTTGGTTACAGTCAGGGTGTCCCACAGGGCTTTATGCATCCAGTTTTATCTTCCATGGCACAGTGTTTTCTGGCTTCCATATTAAATGCAGTATGGGTCTCTATGCCATTATTATTATTAATTATTATTATTATTGTATGTTTTCAGTCTCTGATTTATTCTGACTGTATTTTAAGCCATAGTTTTAATTTCGTATACTTCTGTTTCTTCTGTTAAGTTCATTAATTGTGTACAAGTAATTTCTCTCACTCTTCATGCATCCAATACATTAAGTAATCAAATATGAGATGTTATGTTGTCCATCTCACCTTCCTTCTTTCTGGTTGGGTTCAGAGCCAATCTCGGCTCAGACTCAGCCACTTCGAAAGCTCGAAGAGTCCTTACTGGCTCAAGGCTAACCCAGATCTCGTTTGCCACTTGCAGCATCGAGATTATGTTCTGTTGGCCCAGGTTAAGTAGTCTTAATTATTCTATCAAAATTGCTGCTTGTTCAGGTCTAATTTGTATTATTATTTAGAGCTTAACTGTCTTATTACCCCTATACTCATTACAGTTATTGTATGTGCTTATAGGCTGTCGTTTCCTCTCGGGCCTGTTTTGTCTGTGTTTTGTCAGTGGCCTGTTTTTTCTTCATTGTTGTTATCTTTCCCTTTTTCCCTCCTTGCTTCTTAGGAAAAAAGCCACTTAAGTTAGAGGCTTTCTCCCTTTGGGAGCTTTAATCATCTAATTTAGAGGCTAGCCACCTTTATCTTTCTTCCCTCTTCAAAAAAAAAAAATCTCTGTCTTTTATTACATTCTTTTATGTATGTAATTATGCCTAAAGAGTCTACAAAGCAGTCAGGCTTTACAAAATGTGACTCATGTTGCCAAAAAATGTCCCTTACGGATGGGCACATGAGTTGCATTTACTGTTTAGGTGCAGTGCACCTTCAAGATTCATGCTCTGTGTATCATGCTTTCAGTGCACAAGTGTTTCAGGAGAGGTGCAACAAGTTGATCCTGAGAGGGTTGTTAAAACCTCAGGTTGAGGTTGCTTCAGTTACTCAGCCTTAAAAATCTGATGATAAACAAGCTTCTCTGTCGGCTCCACCTTCAGTGCTGACAAAGGCAATATCTAAATCTTCGGATCCTTCTGAGTGGATTGTTGGCTCCGAGGAATCCTCTGTTCTGACGGCTCCATCTATGGCTTCGGAGCCATCCCAGACTCATAAGAGGTCAAGATCTCCTTCCTTGGACCCGGTGAGATCTGTGCCTCAGTCACCACTGTTACAATCAGAAGCAAGTAGTCACCATTCCTCGGCCCACTCCTCTCGATCATCCAGGAGTTTATCGGATGATGATGTGGAGAGAATGGTGAAGAGGCTACTCAAGACACGTGTATTTGCTCAATTGTTGTCAGGGTCAGCCCAGAAGGAAGTGGCTCCTTTGTCCGGTCCAGCCCCTATCTCAGTTCCTCCTCTGACTGTGTCCAGTTCAGAGCCAGAGTGCATGGAGGTAGTAGCGGTGGAACCATCAGTTCCAACGACGCTTGCTCTGTTGCTTCCGACATTCACTCCGACCTCTTTGACAGTCCGCTCCATCGAGAGGTCTGGGTGCCGAGACTCCCTTGTTGGCTCCGAGGGGGGAAATGGCATCGGACCCTTGTCTGACCCTGCTCTCCCTCTTAGAGCTATGGCGCAGGTGAGTTTGGCTCCTGCATCTGCCTCAGAGCCATCGCCTTCGGTGCGGGGAAGGTCTCCAGGCTCACCAGAGCCAGAGCCTCCCTCCATTCCAGACCGCGGTGCCTTTGAGGTGATGAGGAGTGTGCTGTCCACTGAGACTGCCCCACCCTTGACTCCATTGGCTCCATCCTTGTCAATACCTGTGTCTTCCTCGGATTTTTCTCTCCATCCCAAGTGTAGGGAACCTATGCCCCAGGACACCCCACTGGGTGACCCCCCCCTACTTCTGAGACATCTCCTGAGCATGTCACAGAGGAGGTTCCCAGGAAGAAAAAATGTAAGAGGAAACATGTGGACTCTCCTGAGTCTGTCTCCTCTGACATGGATTGGATGACTCAGAAGGGTCCCCATGGTCCCCCTTTGAAGATGTCTCATTGTCAGACATTCTGGAGATTCTTAGACAGAGGGGAAACTGGAAGACCCTTGCCCCTTCTGAGGATGAGTCCTTGTACCTGGGCGCATTTGGTCCCCGAACTTTCACCTCCTGGGTGCCTCCACCTTTTGACCCACTTTTGGCTGTCATGAGTCTAAAGGCCTGGAGTACTCCAGAGTCCATGGAGCCTGTTCCGAGAAGACCAAACAAATTTATGACTGCACCAGATGACAAGTCCTTCCTCTCCAAAGGCATGCCAGTTGATGCTATGGTGGTGGCACCAGCCACAAAGAAGGAACTTGAGGAGACTTCCTCTTCCATCCATCCACCAAATAAGGAGTCTAGAGCCATAGATAGGTATGGGAAGCATGTTTTCTCTTCAGCAGCCTTTACTCTTTGGTCGCTGAACTACTTGACACATTTTACAAGGCTTCAGAGGGATCTCCATAAAGAGTTGGGAGATACCCTCCAGGATCCTTCAGCTGAGGGAGTGGCTTCCAAGTCGGCTAAGCAGCTAGCGACCCTAACCTCCATTGTCAACATTTGATTACTTACACAGCAGATGCAGTGAGCAGGGCTGCAGGCACAGGAGTGGCTCTTCACAGACACTCCTGAATGTGCCTTTGAAAATTTGTGGAGCCCTTCAAGTCCTCCTTTATGAATGCCTCTTTTAACGGCTTGGCCTTGTTCAGGCCGCAAGTACGAGAGACTCTTACCAGGAGTGAACATGATGGCAAAACTCTCTCTGCCATAGGAGTCTATTTTTCCACCCCATCCCAGCCTTATCCCAAAGGCCAAAAGAGTGGGAAAATATGGTCCTGTAAATCCCAGGGAGCTTTGCCAGACACTCATGGAGATAATTCCCCCAGAGGCAGAGGGGGAAATAATTATGGGAGAGGCCAACCTCGTGGGAGGGAGGGTCTGCAACAGGGCAACAGGGATATATTCTCTGCCAGACCCTGTCAGAATCCCTGAAGGATTGCCCGGCTGCTCACCTCTGGAGGCAGTCGGGGGCAAAATATCACTGTACCCAAGAGCCTGGCAAGATATAACAGAAGATGAATGGGTACAGTACATAATATCCAGGGGTTACAAAATTCCCTTCTCCCAAGCACCCCCAAGAAGTCAAAAATCAACAATCCCAGATGTTCCACCCAATCTTCAGGATCAAGCAGCCATAGAAGTAAAAGCTTTTCTGCAAAAAAGAGCCATTCAGGAAGTCCCCGCAGACCAGATAGAATCCGGAACTTACTCAAGGTTCTTTTTAGTTCCAAAGAAGACAGGGGACTGGAGACCTATCTTGGATCTCAGCAAGTTGAACAGGTCAGTAAAGAAGACCAAGTTCTGGATGGTGACACTGCAGTCCATTCTACCCTTTTTGGGTCAGGATGATTGGATGTGCTCTATCGATCTCCAGGACGCGTACTACCACATATAAATGAACAGGCAGTCCAGGAGACATTTACGCTTCTGGCTGGAAGACAATCATTATCAGTTCAGAGCTCTGCCCTTTGGCCTCACCACAGCCCCCAGGGTGATCACCAAATGCATGGCAGTAGTCATGGCTCACCTGAGTCATTTGGGACTCCAGTTGTTTCCTTATCTATATGACTGGCTCCTTACTGCCACCACCAAGCATCATCTTCTAAGGGCCAGGAACCACATGATTCACACTTGTGCACACCTAGGAATCACAATAAATTACAAAAAATCTGTCTTGTTACCCTCTCAGTGTATTACTTTCATAGGTGCTCAGCTAAACACAAGAGACATGATAGCCAAGCTTCCACAAGAAAGGGTGCTTGCCATTCGAGGTCAGGTGTCTCTTCTTTTGTCAAAATCAAAGGTTCAGGCTTGATTTGTCCTGAAAGTCTTGGGGTTAATGGCGGCTGCCATTACTCTAGTTCTGCTATCCCATTATCATATGAGGAGCCTGCAATGGCTCCTCTTCACTCAGTGGTCGTATCAGGACTTGCCAATGTCACACATGATCTTAATCACAGATACTTGCAAGAAAGATCTACAGTGGTGGCTCCACTCTTCCCTAGTCACTCTGGACAGACCCTTTGTAGCCCCTCTTCCAGTAGCCACAGTGACCACAGACACTTCCCAGATAGGGTGGGGGGGGGCATTATTTGTGGACCCTGGCAACCTCATGAGTACCATTTGCATATCAATGTCCTGGAGATAAGAGCAGTGTTACTAGCATTGCAAGCACTGCACGACTCTCTCCCTTTGGGCCATATAGCAATTCAGACAGACAACATGTCAGTAGTGTGGTACATCAACAAGCAGGGCAGAACCAAATCTTATCCCTTATGTCGGGAGGCCCTTCAGGTATGGCAATGGGTGATATCCTTTCAGTGTTTTCTGGTTGCAACGCACATTCTGGGGAAGTCCAACGTGATAGAGGACAAGCTCAGCAGGGCAATTCTCATGCCCCACGAGTGGTCTCTGAAACAAGATGTGGTGGATATGATCTTCCGCAGATGGGGCCAGCCACTCTGTGATCTCTTTGCCTCTCATCTAAACAACAAATCCAGCAGCTACTTTGCCCTAGTTCCCCCTCTGGGACAGTCACCCAGAGATGCACTGGTCCATGATTGGCCCCCCAGGATCCTTTATGCTTTTCCCACCTTTCCTTTAATTCCAAAAGTTCTTCAGAAAGCAAAGTTGCTGAGTTGCAAGCTGATCCTCATTGCTTCATACTGGCCTCATCAGATATGGTTCCCGTTCCTATCACATTACCTGAAAGAGGAGCCTTGGATTCTGGACCTGGTTCCAGACCTTCTGACACATCAGTTGGGTGATCTTCATCCTTCCATTTGAACTCTCAAGCTGACAGCTTGGTTTCTCCACTTCCGATCCTAGCCAGGCTCCATGATATCTCTCTGATACGAAAAATGAAGATTGCCGAGTAAAGCACTCTGTAATAGTCACAGTCAATGTAGAAGCATAAAAACAAGAGTGCACCAATGGCTGTGTTAATTCAAACGTATCACAAAAACGAACAGCTACAGCTGGTTTACCATTTATTGTAGAAAACAAAGCAGGATCCAGATAATGTAGTAAGCGCTTTCACGTCCAACAATGACGCTTCATCAGACTTCATGAAATGCTCAAAAACTGCACTCCTTATATACAACGTAAATGATGTGCTTAAATAAGTTAATTGCAGACAATTAAGATAATCAAAATTCATCAAGGCTGAATTCAACTCATACATTGCTAAGACACCTAAAATGCAGCTTATAGATATAAAAACATCATTTAAAAACTGACATATGGAAAAAATAAAACAATATTGCCTAAACACAATACACACAGAATTAAAAACTAGTGTTTTAAAGGTCGTGCTGCCAAATATGGCTTCAATGTTATCTTTTCATTCAATCCATGAATGTGTGCTTGCAACCTCACCACCCATCTATTTTCTAACTCTTCTAATTTATTTTTAAAATTACCTAACCTATGTGTTCTCTGAAATTTCTCCAATACTTTAAATTTAAAAGAGTGTCTAAGTCCACTATCAAGAATGTGTTGAGCCAGAGCGTTGTTGGTATTTTCTTTGTGTATAGCATATATATGCTCTCGAATTCGCTCTCTCAGTGTCCTGTTGGTTTTACCCACGTAAAACTTAAAACATTCTTGACACTGAGCTAAATAGACTACATCTGTAGTCCTGCAATCTGCGTAGCCTTTAAACCTATATACATGTCCAGTAATGGGGTGTTCAAAAGTTTGATGAACATCTATATATTGGCATTGATTACATGAACGACAAGGAAATGTGCCTATTCTATTGGACATATTAGGCTCTGTTCTAATGTTGTCATAGCATAAAATCCTTTTGAGAGATTTCATATTTTTATAGGATATATTGGGTTGGTCAGTCACTAGCTCTCTAATGTGATCATCATACATAAGTAATCGCCAATTGTTACTAATAATTCGCTTAATATGACTATTCCTGTTAGTAAAGGAGATAGTGAGCCTGTTCTTGGCCAATTGCTTAGAACCTATCATAGAGGACGGAAATTCTTGATCAACATTGCACATTGGTGCACTCTTGTTTTTATGCTTCTACATATCTCTCTGATAGTTCAACATATTTTAGTCTCTTCCCATAAACCAATTACTAGGAAGCTTTACGCTAGTAACAGGAAGAGGTTCTCACTCTGGGCTGAACATAATGACATTGATCCTTTTACAGCTCCAGTTGCAAAGATTTTGGATTTCCTGGCTGAAACCTTCAAAAAAGGAGCAACTGCTGCTATGAGTCATGTTCAACTGGCTGCTATTTCTAACTTTCATGTGTGACTCATAGGTTCTAATGTTATGTCCTATAAGTTATGCAAGGCCTTTTTGAAAGGTGCTACACTATTAAGGCCTCCTATCTGAGAACCTCTCCATCCTTGGGATTTAAACCTAGTACTAGCTGCTCTGATCCTTCCTCCCTTTGAACCAGCTGCCTCTTGTCCTCTGTGGTTCTTATGGATGACTCTCTTCTTGGTCGTGATTAAATCAGCTAGACGGGTCTCCGAGTTCCAGGCACTTTCCATCCGCCCGCCTTGTATGGTTTTCACAAGGATAGAGTATCTCTTAGGACTAATCCTTCCTTTTTACCAAAAGTCTGCTCAGGCGATAATTTGAATCAGTTAATTGAACTCCCTGTTTTCTTTCCAAATTATGACAACAAGGCAGAGTACAAATTACATCAATTGGATGTCCACAGGCAATTACGATTTTATCTTCAAAAGACCAATGACATTAGAAAATCTATCCTTTTCTCAGACCAAACAAGGCTCATCAGTTTCCAAAGTGACTCCTTCAAAATGGTTGTCCAGTACTATTACTTACGTTTATGAGTCTCGGAATGTGTCAGTCCCAGGGAAAGTGAGGGGACATTCCACTAGGTCCTTGGCTACCTCCATAGCCTTTCAAGCTAAGCTTCCTTTAGATACTATTGGCAGAGCAGCAACATGGGCTACTCCCCATACCTTCATTACTCATTACACAGAGGACATGGTCTATCTGAACAGGGCATCCTTTGGTTCCATGGTTCTGAAGTCTCTTTTCCAGTGAGCCACCCAGGATTTAGGTGCTAGGGACGCTGTCCCAACCAGAAAGAAGGAAGGTGAGATGGACAACATAACATAAAGAAGTTATGTTCTTACCATAACGATCTGTGTTTGTTGTCTGTTATCTCACCTTCCTTCTTGCATCCCTCCCTCCTTCCCCCATCCTGGATGATTGAGAGGAATTTACCTTTTGGCTGATATGGCTGAGTATCCTTTGCCTTTCAACCTTTGGTGTTCTCCTTGTCACCATGTTTCCTTTTCCTGTTGGTACAAGGAGCCTTATTGTTTACTTACCTCATTTATTGGATAATTTATATTTTTCCCTATATAGCGGTTAGTTCTCACAAATGAGATCTGGGTAGCTACCGCTATGCATGCTGAGATAAGGGGTTAGCCTTGAGCCAGTAAGGACTCTTCAAGCTTTAGAAGTTGTTGAGTCAGAGCCAAGATCGGCTCCAAACCCGACTAGAAAGATGGAAGGGGAGATAAAGGACAACAAACATGAAACATTATGGTAAGAACATAACTTCTTTTTTCTTAGCAGTCTGCATCTCATATGGCTATTTGTAATACAATATGCTGTTGAGTGTCTAACTCATGAATCACACAACACATCAGATTTGCAGTTTTTGCTTGACTGTTTAACTCCATCCCATCAGCAGCAATGGTTTTCTGAACCCTGAATCCTGGCAAATAATAATTGTCTGACAAATGACAGACTATTTTGTGCTCTCACTCTCCTTAAATTTCCCTCTGGCATATGCTATGTAACCTTCTCCTCTCCACTGATGTTTAAAAGTATTAATTACCTTTACAGCTTAACTGTCAAAGGCTGCACACAGTATCTTGTCTGGTTTCTGCACTTCGACTTGCAGTGAGATGTGACTTAAACTTCTATATGTATAACTCCTAGGTTTCTGATAAATATCCTTGTACTGCAAGAGATGTTGATGGCTGTAATTATTTTCATTATTGGAATAAATAGGTGAGTTTCACTGAAAAAGTGAAATTTAAAGAGATCAGTGGCTTACTGGTTTTGCAAAATCAAAATGGCATACAAATTATTAAATATTAATGATAAATACAAAAGCTAGTGACTTGCTATGATCAAAGTTTAAGTTTTAAAATAGGGATTTGTTAGGGAACCATGCTGAATTGTAATTGTGCCTCTCTGCTATGATTTAACTATATTTAATTCAAAAATTGAACATAGTGGGACAGGATTCAATAAACCCTACATAGCTAGTTAAAACTGTATGCCTGTTGCGGTATGACACAAACATGGTAACACACCAATATGCATTCAGTAAGTGACTCTACATAATGTGTAGAGCTGTGCAAACACAGTAAACATTGCGGCATGCTAATTACTGCTTAAGTAGCTGAACTGTATGCTAATCAACCAATCCAAGATGGCGGAGCTATTCAACAAGCTATACTTAATGCAGCCTTTTGCCTTGTATTCCAAAACCTACCGGAATACATCCACAGAAACTGAACAGCAAAGAAAGCATATTAGGGGCAGCTTCTGCTCTTCTGATGTGTATCTGCAACAAGCTCAAGTCTACACTACTGCCAGTGCTGAGAGAACTCGGGCAAGGAGGAGAAGGGCATTTAGACCCCATTTAACTTTTCATGGTCTGCATTAGGAGGAAATAGTAGAGCATGGATAGAAACACATTCCAGGAACTCCGCAAACTCTGTCATCTTCTCCTGAGACCAAAGGCAAACTGAGGTGATCCAATACCTGTGGAGACCAAGGTATGTGTAGCACTTAGACTTTTAGTTACAGGAACCTTTTAATGACCAGCAGGCATCAGCACCCAGGATCCTATACCAGTTCCTGAATGCTATGCTACAGCATGCCAGTGACTATATATATATTTTCCCCTTACTGCTTAGGACAGAACTAAAACTATGCAGGATTTCAATCCTGTAGCACGCTTTCCTGAAGTTTTGGGTGTCATAGACTGCATGCATATTAAGATCAAAGCACCAGCAGGGGAACAGGGAAGGGTCTACATCAACAGAAAGGGGTGTTTCACTCTATTAACTGCCAGGTCATGTGTAATGCTAAGGGAATCATCCTGAATGTGTGAGCTGGCAACCTGGCCAATTACCAAGACTCCTATATTTGGCACAACTCATAGAGCTACCAAAGGTTTTCTAAGGGTGATATCCCACAGGGACATTTTCTGGGGGATGCAGGGAATACACTCAAACCATGACTGATGATGCACATCAGAAATGCAGACACACACACACACACACACACACACACACACACACACACACACACACACACACACACACACACACACACACACACACACACACACACACACACACACACACACACACACACAAACAAAATGCAATAATGAGGCCTACTCTCAAACAAGAAATGTAGAGTTGAAGCCAAACTCTGTGCTAGTACTATGTCCTGGTATGTCGGACTGGTGAGAGCCATGCATGATAAAGGTATCAGTTTATTGTCATTGTCCCCAGCTGAGAGAACTGGCTCTGTCATGAGTTGCACTGGCACATCCATGGCCATGGTCAGATGTGCTGGTGGTACCTGAGCAAGAGACATGTCTTCTGGATGAGCTGTCCTCACCACTGCACCCAGGTCCATGACCCCATGGTCTACTGTGTCTTGGTGTGGACACCTCAACCACTGATGGAGTAGTGGAAGTGTTACCACTACAGGAGCAGGATTGGAGATAGCCACATTGGCTAACATCAGATGATGTTGTGGCCCTATGGCCACATGGATGCTGCCCCCCTCTCAGCAGATGCCCCATCACAGACACTGCATGTTCCAGTGTGGCATTCATCCGATCCACTGAATCGACCACATGGTAGAGGCAGTCACTTACATTAGGTTGTGCCACATCTAGAACCATAAGCATGTCCTCAGAGGTCCTATTGGAATGTGCCTGTGCCTCCATGATTGCTCAATACATATGTCAAGTAGCATGTAATGACAGACCAGCATCAGATGGAGGATGGACAAAAGGCCTCCTCCAAGCATCCTTAACAGTGTTCCTATGTGGCACCCTGCCCAACTGTCAACTGGCACTAAAACCACAGTAACCATACTACCCTGATCAACTGTATCACCCTCACCCTGTACATTATCTGAGTGCTCAGTGGAATGGGTATGTGTAGCCATATTGAAGTAAATTCAGGGGGCATGTGATTCACAACATCAGTGTCATACTGAATCTCTGCACCCCCTGACTGTGCCTTCATTTGGCCACCATCATCAAAAAGAGCCTACCAATACTCCAACATCAAGTGTTAAGATTCCTGCACTTCCACTGTCAGGATCACCTGTGATAATAAGCAGCAAACATAAGAAAGAAATTACCACTTCCCTAAACATTAATGCAGAATATCTGAACAAAAACTAATACTGTTTGCACAATTGCAGATGCTACAGCTACATTCTCCCCACACATACTGATGATATATCTAAATAATGCATAGTAATACAAAAAAAAAATTTGATTGTCATTTGCAGATGTCTGAATACTTTGCAGGGAGGATGGGCCTGGAAAAAAATGAAGTAATAAAGGGAATAAAGGGATGGCTATTAAGCATCACAATGTTAATAACACAGGGACACTGAATAAACAATCAGCTATATGCCCTGTAAGAAATAGCTGTAACTGAAACTTGTCTGAGTTATCCCTCCATCCCCATGTCTATTGCACCACTCTCTTGTATAAGATATAAAACATGTATCACAAGCAGTAGCAGCCAAATTATATTTTAGTCTACAAGACAATATAATGATGCCATATGTAAGCCTACCTGGAATCCGCTCCTGGGACACACTTGGCCTCCCTGCCACATCAGCACCCACATCAATCCCACAGTGCAAAGGCCCCCCTGAGATGTTGGGATCTCTGACAGTGCACAGGAACTCCTCATTTGGTGTCACTGGTGGCTCAGTAGGAGGACCACCCCTCATAGCCAGCTGTTCTCTGGTAACTGCAGCTGCCCACATTTGTGCTGATGAAATCATGTTAGTGGCCCGATGCCACACCCGATTATAATTGCAGCCATGACCAGCAACTGCATTCACATCAATGATTACCTGGTTCAATATGTCTTTTCTTGCAATCATATCCCTCCAGCCTCTGTCATGTAGGAAGGCTTCATGGTGCCTCAGAACCTGGATGATGACCCCATTCTCAGCTTCACTTAAAGGGTGATTTTTGTGGATTTGCTGGCTTGGGTGGCATAATCCCGAGTGATATAAAATGGAGAAGGAAAAAACCCATTAATAGCACATAACTAATGTATTTTTTCCAAAATATAATCATGATGTGTACCCATCGTCAGCATAAAGCATTTGAAAAACACTTCTCATTTAGGACAACAAAATAGTAGGTGGCCCCCCTTCACCCCCCAGCACAAACAAAAATGCTTGTGCAAACCTAGGAGCAGCACATAAGTAAATGTTTTATGCCTTCAAACAAATAATCAGAGGCTTTGTACTCATTGTCAACATAAAGCACTTGAAACACACTTCTCATTTATGACAACAGAATGGAAGGTTGCAGCCCCCCACCCTCCAACACAAATGTAAAGGTCTGGACAAACACCCTCATTCTATCAACATTCCTATACTGTAGAATGCAGTTATGTCATTGATTACTAGATGACAGCATTGCTAAATAGTCAATAATGCAAATTAGGAATGCCAGTCAATTTTCAAACTGTGCCCACCACTGCTTTGAAGGTTACCCTGGGCATCTGAGAAGCCTAATGCCACTGTCAGCCAGACATACAACCCCTTGCATTGGATGAAAAACATAATAACAGCTCTCTGATATCCCATGTGAAATTCCAAAAACAAATGGTAAGAACCTATTTGTGCTGTGATCATAGCCTGTGTATCTCACAAATTTAAAGCCCTGCAAAACTGCCTATGCCAACAGTCTACTGCATTTGACAAAAACAGTATTATGTATCTCTATCTCACCTTAAAAGAAAATTTATAGGAAATGCACTACAGATTGCATGTCTGATAGTAAAGCAGGGATATAAGGAACATTACCAGAATACAAAGAGAAGACAGAGCTGCATTTTTGTAAACATATTCATAAATAATTGTGTGATCATTTATTGCACTAAATATGTTAGCCACACATGTACAACCAGCTGAGAATGTCCAACTGTATGAACTGTTTAATAATATGATATGAAATGTGAATTGCTTGTTTGCACATGACTTGATTGGTATTGCAAAGCTGTGTCTGTGGCAAAAAGAGATAACCTACTACAACTGTCTTGTGTAAGTGCAGAAGTCTGATGGGTCAGATGTAGAGCTGTGTAATTGTATAACGTTTGTTTCCCTTTTTTATCTTTTTCTATTTATTTATTCATTCATTCATTTATTTATTTAATTATTTATTTTGCCTTTACAATGTGTGCATCATGTGGCAGAGTGCAAACATGATTAGCTGCTTAAAAAGTGAAAATGTAACTTCATTCCCCTTATAGGGCACAAACATGCTTTGTGGCATTGCTCGGCAGTCAACAACATGGATGGTAATGACTGCAGAAATTCAGTGTTACTTGACTGTCTCTGTGGCACAAGGTATAAATACATTGAGCTAAAAAAAAGAGAGAGCATAGGTAAAGAGGGGTTGGACTCCCACAGTAGTTATTTTTGCTGAGGCAGGGTCATAATGAGCATTTACACAAGTAATATATGTTCACTATTGCCTTTTACATTTGTGTGTTACCAACCTATGCACAAACAGGATTCACTACTTAAGAAAAAATATGATTTAATGTGGTTCATCTTCCTTCCCACAAACAGGCTCAGTGGTGATGCATGGCTGTCAGCAGTCTTGGCAGTACTGAGTGTGGAAAATGTACCTGCTGTCTAGCTCTCTCTGTAGCACCAGGTGTAAGTGCAGTGAGTTCATGGTCAGAATACAGAACAGCCAGGATTCAAATCCAGCACACTCTACCTTTTAGTAAGGGTGCTCCAATGTAATTTCAAAGAAAAATGATTATAAAGGTAATATTACATACCAATAGCTATGGACAGCAGGTTGATTAACAAAAAGGTATCATTACTGCTTGCATATGCATATTTTTGTATGTGTCATCTTTGTTATGGCTGTAACTGGTTTCATATGACAGTGATGACTATGTAACAAAATATGCAGTTGCATATCTGTGATAGTTACAATAGTTTACTGACAATCATCTAACCTCTCCCATAACCGAAGTATAACCCAAGTATAATTGTAAAACATAATGCATTGTGAGATATGTATCCTGGCTCCAAACTCTATTACTAAAGTCATGCCAGTCTATCCATTTCCAGTATATTGTCAGACATTAGTCCTGCATCACACATGAGAATGCATAAGCCAAGACATTTAAATGTCACACACATACAGAGCTAATTGAAGTATAGCACCAGTCAATGTTTAAACTGTATTTCTTTAATGACCATGGTTGCCAAACATGTCTTCTGTGACAATGAGGAATAATCATCTGTGTGGAAATGTATGCATTCTCTTTTACATTCGTCTGAATACCACATTATACAAATTACTTTTAACAGTGTGCAAGTCTCCACAAAATATGTGCCAAGTCATCCCACTGATCCCTCCAAAGTCAAGGCTTAAAAGCCAAGTCATTTAGTATTTTCACTATTGACCATTGGACAAGGTGTGACCAGGTGTAGCATCACACATATGATAAATCAATGCCAATTGTCAAATTATCTTTGCTGTTTCATAAACTCCCTTCCTCTTGCCTCTGTTTGGCAATGCTTCTCTTCACTTACCAATTTCAAATGATGTTGGCATGGTTGTGCATGTTTGCACGCTGGTTGTAAAAAGCGATATCACAAATTGGCAGGAAACCATTGCAACTGTTGTTGGAGGACATTTGTAGACATGGCAGGAGATGGGAAGAATGGTGCCAAATTCAGGGCACAGAGATGGGGTGTAAAGGAGTCAAAAATATTTGTTGCAGCCCTTGTGAAGTGCTACAGCTATAGGCTGCTGCAAGGGGACTATATCAGCTCTTGGTATAAGGCTGAGGCTTGGAACAACCTAGCCAAGGCTGTCTCCAACGTGACTGATATACCATGCACTGGGGAGAAGTGTAGGCACCACTACAGTGACCTAAAGAGGCACAAGCAGGCACAACTTGACTAGTGGCTGGATGAGTTTACAACTGCTAATACTTCCCAGTATTGTAAGTATAGAGATAAAGCAACTTTAAATGTTATGGAAAGCAGTAAATAGTCAAGGCTGGTATACATAATGCTTTCATGTCTCTTCTTTCAGTTTCCATTATACAGCTTTAGAGGAAATCTCGGGGAACAGGGATTCATATGCTGATAAGTTGGAGCAACTCAGAGATGTAAGGGGTATGTATGCAACAAAACTCACCCTGATTTTAATAAATATATTGTGATTCCCTGCATCAGTATTATATTCAGCATGCATATCTTAACTGTAACAGCAAGCATGCATGCTGTCTGTTGTTGCTCTTGGCCAATGCAGTAGGCAAGCTTAACAGTGTATTTAGATTATGTCGGTCCAATTCCCACAAGTAGCCTGTAGGTTTCCATTCAACAAGTATCATTTCTACATTTGACATGCAGCAATATTGGTTTTAATGCCACACTGTTAAATTAATCAGAAGTATCTTTTAAAGCATATATGGAATATCTGCATATTCCAAGGATTGATTGTACCAATTCAGTCATGTTTGGGGGGGATTTTGAAAGCTGTACAGGATATTTACTATAATAAAGCATGAATGTGTTAGATGTAAACACACCATTCTGCTGTCTTACCTTTCTGCCACTAAATCAAAATTCTTTTTAGTGCAGGGAGATAGGCCAACTGCTGTGTCTCAGCCTGCCAACACTCGACTGGCTGACACACCAACTTCCAGCACCTTTGGGATGCAACCTGGCAGCACTGCCTGGTCCATCCACATCAGGTAGCATTGCCCCGACTGTTGGTGCATCGGTACCCTCTCAGGAGTATTGGTGAAGGAGGTGTGATTAAGTCACCTGCCAGGAGCTGTCAGGAATGAAGCATGATGTCATAGAAACTGGCCTTGGTGCCTGCATCAGCCACCTGGAGAGGTTACTCATTGAAATAGAAAACAGATTCCCACATCAAGCAGTCTCAGGAAACTGAGGAAGGGGACAGTGATGACAGTTCTGAGCATGAGAACTAGATTCTTACAATTTCCATGCTTGACGGGCATGTGCATCTCATATCCCCTACCAATCACCAATCATGGTGACCCCCAACCATTTGTGTCCATTACTATCCCTGTGTCTGTCTTGTTTGACCTGTTTGTCTACACCTGCTTCTTCACCTACACTACCTACCTGACCTTCACATCTGTATGTCCCTTCCCCAATAGTTCTCTTTTTGAAAAATAAAATGGGCATCTATCCCACAAAATGTGTCTTCTTGACACAATTGATTTGGTCCAATTGGCTATGCAACATGATTGTGTCATTGTGACCCATCTGTGCTGTAGTCCAAATTCATCAAATTTTCTCTACATGTCCACATTACTATATTGAGGAACTAGAGATCTATGATTCTTTCCTAATTCCCTCCTGCAAATTCCTTTATTGCTTCCCCTTTGTTTTTCCCCTGCTTGCCACCCACATTTCACCACTGTCCTATCTACCCCATTTTCAAACCTTTAATCTGGTCAAAAAATAGAATCACGCACCACACACATGGTCAGAAATGGCCCATAAAAAAGCCTTCACTTTTTGTCCTCTGTATTTGCAAGGAGTTTGGCATCGCACATCAATGCCAATCAGTGGTGAATGCCTGTTCATGCACTATGGGAAAACCTGGTGAGTTTCTGCTAACGGCCACACTAGTTTGGTTATCTCTGTGCAATGGTACTTAAACATGCTGCGATATAGAAACACAGAAATAAACCAAGGTAAAGCCACTGCTTTGAAACAGTTACTCTGATAGCTCTGTACACTGCTGGATGTAACAAGGTGCAGCTTCCTATATGGAGTGTTGACATAAATCACTTGATTGAAGATCTTTCTTTTGCCCGTAACATCAAGGATTTGATTCCAGATGCCTCTGACATCATTTCTTACTGTGATGTTATATATCTCTAATATGCTTAATCACCCACATCTTAACATTTCCAGAGTTATGAGTTGTCATTGAGATATATTGTATGCTGGTCAAAACAAATTATTTGCGTTGAAATCCATTGCAACTATAACATATTTATCCAACCTTGTTCTGCTTTTCATAAGCCTGTTGCCCCTCTCCTAACTCGTCTGTACACCTATGTCAACCACTTCATGCTTCAGATCATAGCAGGTTAGTAACTGAAACATTTCCTCAAATGTTATATGACACCAAACATTGTTATGTGCATGCCAATCTCTCTTTGTATGCACCCCTTCACTCCCACACCTCTTTACTGGTGTGTAACTATTAGGCTGATGGATGCACACATTGTCTCAGGGATTTTGCAAGCATGTTACCTTGATTCAATAGGTGTTCAGTGCTCCTGTAGTAAGCAAGGTCTCAACATCTGCTGTAGAAATCTCTGTGTGCCATGTTCATGCAATGATGGATGAAATGTTCATCTAATATGGTGTGAAAACTGACCTTACTGTCAAGACGCATACTGCACACACTTTTCAGGATATATGACCCTACACAAATAGTTAGCATATTTGCAGAGTGTCATAGTAATCATTTCACAAGCTTTACCAGTCCTTGTCATTAGTAGAAACGTACACACAATTAACTTGTGATTTGCAGTGAGGTCTGCAAAACAGCTACTGGTTGTGCAAGTGTATTGAGGTAGTCATTACTGATGCAATTAGGAGAAGACACACACTTTAGTGTAGTCATTGATAGTCAGATTTTTGGTCCTCGTAACATTTACTTAGCAAGTAACATCCTGACACCATTTGTAAAAAAAGAGAATCACCTGACTTTGAAACCTTGCTCACCTGTACTCTGACCAGGAGCTCCCTCCTCTTACACCCTGTGCCACGCAGAAAGCTAGGCATCAAGTGTATTTTCCACATTCAGTAATATCCAGAGTGCTGACAGCTGTGCCACTGAGCCTGTTTGTGTGAAGGAAGGTGAACCAAATTAAATCTTACACTTTTTTCCTTAAGCAGAGAACTGCATTTATTTGGTACTTAATGTTGTGTAACTGGAGAAAGCAATGGCAACAGTTATGTATGGAATACACCTTTGACCCCAATATTTCAAAGGTAGATTACTGCATGCACATCATACTGTCTGCCAGCAATTTCTCCAATAATATATTTAGCAAGCCTGACACATGAAACATTAACAACAAACAGGTGCATTTTGCAGTTAACCACAATCAGGTCAGTTACTTTATGTCCCTATTTGTGCACAGTTTGGCAATGAGCACCAGTGGATACTGCTGCATCACAAGTCCAAGTTGCATTCCTGAAATGTGAATCATGCATGCGTTAATACTTTGCCATTATCCACACAAATCAGCTTCTCATCCATGTACTTTGTGAAGAGGTGTATGTCATGGGTCTATATCACTTTGTCAAAAGCTTAATTCCTCAAATGCCTATTCATCAAACCCTAATTGTCAAACACTCTTTCATTGAACATTTACATCATCTAAACTTCTTCCTAGGGAATTAATCTACTTGGCCACCAGAGCAATCATAACAAACAACACATTATTTTAACCTCACCAAGGTGGGAGGCTTCACTCCTCGTGGTTGAGGGCTGTGACCCTTACACCCCCAATTACATATACCAACTCTGAGATATTTTTTGTGTGACCTTTCTTTATAATTGTGTGAGGTTTACTTGATTTGCAAAACTTTTGAAAATTGTTCCATTTTTTACACTTGTGACATTGCTGACCAAAAGCTAAGCATTTCTTTCTTTTAGACTCATGATTTGCACCACAACTGCGACAGTTAACAATAAAGCTGGACTTGGGTTTTGCTGATTCACGCTTGTATAGCACTGAGGAAATGGCCTTAGAACTTGCTGGAAAGCTACATTTCCTTCCAGGAAACCCTATAGTAATTGTAGCTGACACATGCTTAGGCCTACTTCTCTTTGCCATGTGTTGCATACTATCTACACTTGCTCTGGAGCCTGCTGAAACCATGCTCTTGTCACTTGCAAGCATACTTGTGTGTTTTTCTGTCACCTCATGGATATGACAAATCCATGGCCTTACTCAACATTAAATCATTGTCACAAAGCAAGAGCTTTCTCACAGCAGCACTATTAATACCACATATGAGCCTGTCCTTTATTAACTCATCTTTTAAATCACCAAATCGACACATTTTAGCTTTGTTTCTCAGGTCAGTTATATAAGCTTCAAAAGTTTCCCCTGGTTTCTGATCTCTTGTGTAAAACAAATGTCTTTCCAATGTAATATTCATCTGAGGGTTACACATTTCTCTGAACCTGCACTTCAAACACTCAGGGTCCTCCCTTGATTCGGCCTGTACAACAATATGATGAGTTTCACCCTCTCCCTCGTATACTGCTGGTGCATACACAAATTAATGCTCTCTTTCTATAGCCTCTGACCCAGCTAGGTTTAACAAAATGAATGTCTTGGTATGTGCATCATTATCTGAATAAGCTGCTTGTATAACAATATCGTACTCTTGCTCAAATATTCTCCAATTCTTTGGAATATTCTGATCAAATACAAGTGGTAAGGGCTTTCAAAAGCTGTCTGCCATATTAACATACCAGTGAAGGTTTTGCAAATAAGCACAGCACATACACACATATGCCAGAAATGTATGCCAGTACTTGTACTTTGCCCTTATCCTTTGTACTTCTGAAATTATGCTCATGGGCTTTTTGAAACTATGCTATTGGGCATAATCTGCAAAATAACTCTCTCAGGCACTGTAACATCTTTTGAATTTGTAGTGTTGCCAAAATAATTTATCATCATTTTAAGAAACATTTCAAATTACTTCATGATGCAAATGAACTGGACAAGAGAAGCTCAGAGACAATAACATTAAGAAATATTTGCACTTTCTGAAACAGCCGTACACAAACTAAGAAGAAAAAAAGCAAGTAACTGGTCTGCCAACCACAAACTGTTAATCGAATCGCCCCAAGACTTCTTCAGAATAAAAACAGCTGTAACCAACTTCCGTTTAAAATAGCAACCAGTCAAGTCACATGTATGAACAGTGACTTTCTATAGCTGTAACTTCAACACCTCGATAATATCCTCCTCACAGGCCTGTGAGGAGGACATTATCGAGGTGTTGGAGCTACAGCTTTACAGAGTCATACACGTGACTTGACTGGTTGCTATTTTAAATGGAAGTTGGTTACAGCTGTTTTTATTCTGAAGAAGTCTTGGGGCAAACGCCTGACGAAAGCGCTCAATTCAGATATTTGCACTTTGTAAATAAACTGTACACAGCACACTGAAATACCCCCAAAATGGTGGTAGCTTATGAAACAACTCTTTACAGTACATGTAACACTCTGTAATGGTGGCAGTTTGCAACTAGATACACCCAGCACAAGAAGCGTTTCAAAATGGCTATACTTTGACTGTACTTCACAAAACAGTTGGACTTTTCCCACAAATAAAATCTTTGGAATACATGAACAGTAATAAACACACACTATAAGCACTTTTACACGCTTTGAGATACTTTGAATAACTTTAGTTATGCTCTTAATACAATATTAAGCTGTAGTTATGCCAAAACATAGCACTTTGCCAAGAAAATGCAGTCACCTTGCTTTATTTATGCTTAGCGTGCCCTTTTTTGCCCTTATTATATTTGTTTTGCTTGTTCAATCTCTTTAAATGTACATTGTACTTTTCTTGTGCTTGTTTTACTATAAACATACCCATTTTGCCTCAAACGTGCTCGTTTTTGCTTTAAACATACTCATTTTTGTCAAACATCTCATTTTGAACATTTCCCTTAGTTAATAAACCTTTTGTGCATCCCGCTTGTTCAATAATGCGGTTTGCGCACTTGTAATGCTCAGTTTTATCCTTTTTATAGAATGAATAGCTTGTACGAATTCTCATTACTTTTGATTCTTTTCTGGGTCTTTCTTGTGCTTGTTTCTCTTATTTTACCTTCACTGTTATCTCTGCAGCTCATGGCTCCGAATACCAATCTCTTTGTTCCCGGTTCTGACACCATGTCACACTCTTACTTTGGACACAATAGAAGAGTTTTCATGGGTTCTGTTCAAGCAGCTTTATTTTATATAAACACACCACGATAGATGTTAACTGACTTTAACTTAAGTAACTTACATACAAACTAACTGCTGGAATCATGCATGATTACTCTCTGGCTGCACTCTCAAAATGGCACTAGTAATGGCACATGCTAGCAATTTATATATGCATGTTCCATCTGAGATGCTTCTTAAAGGTATAGTACACACCACATGCACTCTGATCTACATGTAGCATTACATCGCATCAGTATTACCACTTGATAGTGTGCTTGAACACATATGGATGTATGTCAGGATTTCAAGGCTGTATAACATTTTCCCTGGCAATGTCAGGGGGACAGTGATCATGTGGCACATGTCTTGAGTTTTGACATGTGCTTATAGTGGGTGCTCCATGTATTGTTTGGTATGTGTACAATATCACAGTAACAGCTTCCTTGATCATTCACACCTGACTTTGCATTCCTTTATGTTTTGTGCACATAGACATAGTTGACATACTGCTGTACTGTTCATTATAATGGATCACTTCTTAGCTCACACATCAATTACAGATGCTTCAGACAATTTCCATTGCTATTAAATGTGGCAGATGCATGCAATACCCAGCTGTGTGTAGGGAATCCACTCATAATAGTGCAATGTTTGTATGTGTTGTTATTCATATGGCTGACACATACATCATGCAGGGATGCTTTAGAAAGGTGTATCACATTTGGTACAGTGAGCGCCCACATAGCTGGTTGGTCATACATAATTATTCTTTGGGATGCATACTCATTAGGATTTGACAGTACAGACTTCTCTTCAAGGTGTTCTACTAGATGCTAGTGTGCTACGTCTTTCTTTGTTGCATCCAGTAAACACACAGCTCAGTGACAGCATTGATGGCATGGGTTTGATTCTTGTAGGTGGGGATTGTAGCTTATGTGTCATAGAAATTTCTTAACTGGCCAGGATTGCCTCTGATTTCAACTCCAAATTTAACACTATTCCTTTTAACCCCTCCAAAAAGTGGTCATTTTTGGGGAGGGGGCTGTGAATTCCCCTTATAGAATACTGAGAATCATTACAGCTGAACACACGTGTTAATGCAGAACATGTATAAGTTACAATCACATATTCTGTCAATGGCCCAGATTAATGCTTATAATATTTTAAAAGTGTCCATGATTATGGCTGTTTCTTTTTTCATTTTGCAAGGAGTCTGTTGCTATGTGTCCTTGATTGGTTGAGAGCTATGGTGACATGTCAGTCATATTCAAACAAGTCATTTTGTAGATCTTCATAGTATGTCAGCACCTCCTTTTGTTTATACCATCCTTGCTAAATGTCCTCTTCAGTGAGCATGTCAGTGATGTTATATCACAACCATTCTCCTCCACTGACATGTACCCTTGTGTGACCATCACATATATACTATATGTGTGTTGATATACTCACACAGGAGTGTGCAAACAACAGTACATACTATGCTATATACATATGTGCTTAATATTACGCTACTGACTTGTTTTGGAAGTGTACATACATTGATATTCCTATCTTGGAGACATTGCCATATTTGCCATGCCCTCTTCCTCTTTCCTCTTTTGTATCATTCATGTTGTGTCTATATTACATAATCAAACTTTTAAACGTTCGAACGTCATATGGTCGACACTATATGATTGAACTTTTAAAAGTTCGAAAATGTAATAAAAAAAAATAAACCAAAGAAAAAAACTACCTGAATGGTTTAAGCAGGGGGGCAAGTCCCCCTGCATCCCCCACATGGGGGGACTGCACCCCCCACACCCCCCCGCTCTTTAAATATACCAACTCTAAGATCACACTACAGTGCAGAAAGGGAAATCTTCCCATTCCGCACTGTACGGAGATCTCTGTTAAAACATTAAAATTTTTAAAAGTTCGATCATATGGTGTTGACCATAAGACATTTGAACTTTTAAAAGTTCGACAATGTGATCTAGACCCTTCATGTCTACACCCATTTTCATCAGCACACATTCCCTGCCTAGTGTATGTTTCATTGTATTTGCCCTTGCTGTCCCCTCCTTCATTATTTCATTCTGCAAATAATTGTTGTAGTATACACTGCACTCAGTACACTTTTCCTTACTATGTTACTACTGCTGTTATGGCAGTATTTTCATTCCTGGTAGTCATTGTGGTTGTCTGCCCAATCGCGCCAAGCAGGTTTGCTCGTAAACAAACTTGAGTGCTTCTTGTTGCTGTGCCTGTGCTGCTCTGCACAGTTTGCTAGTAGCAGCACTGCTGCTGGCCATGAAACTATGCTTGTATACATGTAAGTATGATGAGCAGCATGAATATGCAATTAGCACCGCTCCTCATGGCGTTAATATGTACATTCCATGTAGGCTAAGCTTGAACCCTACACAAAGATTATTGAACTCCTGGGATTAGAATAAAATGAACTTTTTGCTCACAGATAAATCTGCTGCTTGTTAAACTTCCTTTTTTATGAAGGAAGAGTATATTATATGTCCTAGATCTTCTCTGGGTGGTGAGCATTAACAAATTCTAGCAAGGATCTTCAGACGACAGATGCTTTTGCTGCTTAGAATGTATCTGCTTCATTCATCAATAACTTTTTCCCTTGAGAGTTTCTTTGTGGTAGATTTTTCATCTGCAAAGAGTGAGTCATGACCATAAGACCAATCTTGAAATTTTTCATTTCACACTGTCTCCATCACATAGACTTATCAGCCACAATTTCTCCTATTATATAACTGTAAATTGTTCTAAAATTATCCCTCTCTCATGCTGAGATGCATTTAAGGACCAATATGATTACTCCCGACTCTGAGTCATTTTCTGTATTGTTTGTTATCCCAAATGCTACTTCTAGATCTATTATATAATGGAAACATAATGCCAGTGATGACAACTGATGATAACGGCTCCCAAACTGCCCTTAAATTTTATCAGATTCTTTGGTACTATTGTCAGTTTCAGCTCTCCAAACCCTTCTTTACAAGGAGTCATTTCCAAGTAAATGGAATATTCACTAGGTTTGGTGAAATGCATGCTAGAATTAACATTTGTCAAACATCATCAACCAAATTGGAGTAAATTATGCTAATGAACCAAAGGTATATAGTGTGCGTTCAACAAGTGACAACAGATTTTGGTGTCTTCCAGTCAGAATAGGTGTAATTCAGGTTGACTTTGAGAAATTAATTAAAAAAGTTAAATACAGGTTAAATACAATGAAAAATAAGTTAATCAACTTGAAATATAACCGATTGTCTTAGAGGCTCATTTGCATTCTTACAGCTTTAGATTCTTGGGGAGAGGGGGGGTCACCAAACACTGGAATTATTCTCAAATGTTGGACATGTCAGTTCTCAAAATTACTGCAGAGCTTCTACAGCTAAATTTAATCAGGATCCAAGCATACATAATGCATTGCATATTCATTCATTTGCCATCAGATTAAATTGTCAGAATTTTATTCCTGAGACTTTTATTACATGGTTTAGAGTATCAGACCCTGCGATATGCATGTTTGTCCAATACAGATTAAATACATTATCATGGTATGACCAGTACCTTATAATCATGATGTAGCAATGTTATTCCTAAAAATAATGGCCAAGCAGATTCTCAACTCTTTTAAACTTCTTACGTTTTATAATACACCTAATTCTAAATATCATGCTATGGTTGACTTATTCAATCAAAAATTATCACTTGTAACAAAAGTAAAATTTACTTGACCCCTGATTCCCTTAGTTTACTGAATATCCCTTAAATTCATTGAAAACTCTCAGTTATTTTGCAATTATGTCTATTGCAATGATTAAGTATAACGTAATGAGACTACTTGAAACTTTTATAATGCAGGTATTATTCATCCATTTTCCTACCTGTAAAATAACTAGTTTCAAAATTGTCTAAGTATTGTGAAACTGAGCCATTACAAAGAACGTATCCCATTAAGAAGGATCTGAAATGAAAATATAAGATGTAATTTCATTAACATAAAATTATTCAAAACAAAAAAGTTTAAAATCTTGGGAGATCACAAGCTCAAAACAGTGACAAGCCCCTCACATCCACTGACATGGAATAAGTTCCCCATATCAGACTTTATATATACCAAATCCTAAGTCACATACTTTCTGAGAAAAGGTAGAAATCAAATAAAACAGAAAACTCACCTTTTCCACATTCCCTTTGTCCAATGCACTGCAAATCAAGTCACAATCATTGATCAAGCCAGTGAAATGTAGTAAAATCTCAACAGCAGGAAACAAGAAAATTTTCCAGTTTTAGCATTTCAATACCCAGCAAAGCAGAAAGTGACAAAGCATGGTTTTCTATTAAGAATCAAAAATTACATAACTTCATTCATCATGCAGCAGGTTCTTGTAGGGGGCAGTTACATTAGTGTGATCAATGCTTCTAGAAACCAAATTATTCATTTCTAAATTTAGTATGGAGCCTAGTTAGCTATTAAAATAAAATGGTTTATAGTAAATTCACCATTATATTAGCAAGGGTATCATAAATGGGGATCTTGGTTTATAAGTGGTTAGATTTTGTACAGGTTAAATCTTGGTGGGAAGAAATATACATAGTTAATCTTATCTGCAGTCACCCAGACTTTAAACAGTGCATAGCCTTTCTATGGAAGTCAATACAAAGTCTTTGTTCCACAGTTACAGGTAACAGACTTCTCTTCAATTACTGGAAATGGACTTTTTTCTGAAATAGCTCATTAAATATGTGGTAGTGGTATTACATGAAAGCAACTTCCTTTATAAACTATTCCTGCATTTTAAGCATCGGGGGGAAAGATTTACTCCTCCCATGTACTAAAGATACAGGGAATACACTTGTAGGTGTCCTCTCTTGTCATGCATATTTAGCTTCATCTAATATCTACCTGTACTTAGTACATGAAAAATACTATGAATTAAACTTAAATACAGATCTGATAATATTTTCTTACAAAACACCAAGCTCTTATGCTTATGACAGCACAATAAAATGTGAATTATCAGACTCCCTGCTGCAATTCAAAGAACTGTAATTGTGAGTCCCTAAAATTGGAAAAAAAATAACAAAACTGAAGGAGAACAGTAAATGCCAGCAATCACTGTGCTTCTTTAATGTTCATTTTTTATGGTGGGATTCCACTTGCATCTTCATATGAGGTGGTCATACCCCCATACCCGTTACTTTCTTTTACTAACTCCAAGACTGGCATATCTCAAAAGAAAAGGAATTCTGTCAGATGGTGTGATCTTTGATTTGTGTCTACATTCATCCTTGTTATACTGAGACTTGAATTTACAAGTCTCAGAATTTAAAACTGTTACAAGTTTTATTAATTCAAGCTAACAAATTAATGCATTTATACAATACTGCACTAGCTGTTTTTTTTTGTTGTTATGGAAATGATTTTATCAGTGTATTTCTTTTGCTAGAATAACATGTATTAGCAAAATTAATTTGTGTGTTTTTTATAAAGTTCATCTTTTATATACTTTTATGTTGTCAAAAACATTTGACTGTCGCTATACATTTCTGTTATACCTATCTTTTTTGGAATCATCTGTTTTATGTTGGTTGTTATTTATCTCGCATTGCATGCTGCTTAATTTTGAAATAATTCAATGTTTGTTTAGCATTTCACCTTCATAACTGTGTCAAAGCCACTGCATTATGTTTTCCTTTCTTTTTCTTTTTTTTTTGGTGTTTAATTGATTCTATTTTTCAGTGGCAGCTGGTGACTTCATATCAAAGAGGGGCTGCAGGAGGCAGCTGAATGGGTGGGGCCAACTAGAAAGGGTCAGAGCAATATTACAATCCTGACCATGTTTACCAATTTACATAAAATAAGTGCTTAATCATCAGTATCTGGTTGACCATGCCAGTGTTTGTTTCTTTCAGCTTTTCCCAGTTAGGGGTCGCCACAGCGGAACTCCGGTCCACTAATGATTGGCAGTAGATTTTTACGTGCTGAGTTGCCAGCCCTGACGCACAACCTTCAATGAAGGTACGCCCATTCACACATGTCTCCACACAGAAGACACTCTAGCTGAGAATCGAACCGGACAGCGTCTTACTGTGAGGCAACAACGCTACCACAGCACCACCACCGCGACCATGCCAGTGTATTATATTAAAAACAGAAAATCATCAAGAGTCCCCAAAGCACATTGCCTCACTAGTATCTGTTTAACCCTGCCAGGATATTACATTAGAAAAAAAAAAAGAAAGTCATCAATAGGCCCCAAAACACACAGACCACTAGTATCTGGTTGACCCTGCCAGTGTACTATATTAAAAACAGAAAATCATCAACAGTTTCCTGGTTAACCCTGTCAGGATATTATATTAAAAAAAGAAAGTCATCAACAGCTCCCAAAATACACAGACCACTAGTATCTGGTTGACTCTGTCAGTGTATTATAGTAAAAACAAAAAATCATCAATAGTCCCCAAATCACATTGCCTTCCTATTATCTAGTTAACCCTGCCAGTATATTACATTAGAAACAAAAAGAAAGTCATCAACAGCCCCCAAAACACATAGACCACCTACTAGTATCTAGTTGACCATGCCAGATATTGTTAGTAAAACATCACAAACAGCCTCCAAAACTCACAGCTCACTGCAAATTCATCTTTCTACTATCTGGCTGACCTTGCCAGCCTACAGGCCCAGAAAGAAAATTTATATAGAAGACTCCACCAAGATTTAACAAGTATCTACTCGACTCTGCTAGGAAATAATTAAATACAGAAATTATCTGATCAACCCTGCCAGAAAATAAATAAATAAATACAGAAACTGGTTGAACCTGCCAGGAAAAAACTGCAGAAAGTATCTGTTTGGCCCTGTCAAAAAAAAAAAAAAAAAAAAAAAAACAGAAATTATCTGGTTGAACCTGCCAGGGGAAAATGCAGAAATTAACTGGTTGGCCCTGCCACGAAAAAATGAGAACTTACCTTAAAGTTTAAACACTAATCCATTCAGATCCTTGATTTTCTCTTCTTTGGTCAATCATCACTCATATCTCCACTCCCTCACTTTCTCCCTGGAAAGTAAAATGCGGGAAGACAACAGGAGAGTAACAGGGCTAATCAGCAGCCATGACACAAACTCAGATTGCATGACAGGCTGCTGACTTCACATTCCGGTCAGCATCCTATTTCTTAGGATTAAAACTGCTATAACTTCTGGGCATCTTCATTGATGCCTGTGGACTTCCCAATCCGGACTGTTTTTAAAACAGTCCAAGACAAAAAAGATTGTTTTCCTTTTTTTTTTAAAGCATGACTCAAGCATGCATACGCACTGCTCTGAGTTCTGTGTAGAATTGCATTCAACTTTACACACTAGCTTGCACTTTGAACTGCTACTAGTATGTAAAGTTTAATAATTAAACTTTTTTTTTGGAAAACGTTGGGGGGGGCTGTAGCCCATCAGTTCGATACCATGAGCCACCTCTGCTACTTTAATTTATTCATCTATGTGTTTCCACATAATTTTATCGAAGCCCTGTGTATCTAATTTTTCATTTTGTGAAATTTCTTCCATTTTTTCCTTAAACACAACCCTTGATTTTGAGGTGTAATCCTCCATATTTACTAAATGTTTTACACTACATTGATGTTTAAGAGGGCTACAGGACAAATGGACAGGAATGAAGCCTTGTAAAGATAAGGTTAAATGCCTCTTTTTCTCACAAATAAAACCACGCCATACTGAGGCTTCACCCTTCACAGTTGTACTAATTAAAATTATCAGCTCTAAGAGTGCTGTATTTTGGTGGGAAAAAAAGAATCAGTCTTGGAGCAAAAGGAACATTTTTTTTCCTATAGTTTTAAGAAACAGGTCCTTTCTGAAGTTTTTTACTGTTATGCCTGCTGACTCTTTTTTCAATTAAATGACTTCTGTGGACTGTCCAACACCCATTTGAGACTGCTCAGCAGTGTATGTCTGCTGCAGCCTGGGACATGGACATTTTTTTTGTTCTTGTTTACTCACTGTCAGTCAAAATAATCATCTCCCTCCCAGACACCCAGTCCATTCTTTCCCCATTACTGGGCAAGAGCTGACTGGGAAGGTTAAGGTCGTCAGGGGTGTTTCTAGATTTTCTGATTTAATGGCCCTGTCCTCCACACACTCAACTAAGCATTGATTAAATTTTAATCACGACAGTCATCAGCTTTTTTATTTAGTTACTGATCATAATGTTTAGAAATATTTCCTTTGCAATTCAATATGTAAGGATTCGTCAGCGCTTTTCACAGAAAGTATTTTGTTAAAATTCGTACACTTCAGCTCAGTTTTTTATTTGTGATGCTGCAAATGTAGGTAGGAAATGTTTGTCACGTTTCTTCTGCTATGTTAAGTGTCATTAGATTGAAGAAGCACTTAGAAATGTAGCCATTGCAACACATATAATTCTGTATCTTCAAACACAAATTTTGTGCAAGTAGCTGTTAAAAAAGCCACACTAGCAGTTATTTATGTTTAACATGGGCAGACTTCAGGTAGGATGAAATTATGCATTCAAGAATATCTGAGGCACTGCTTTAATAATGTTCTAACTGGTATTGCTGCCAGTGTGCATTTTAATAAAGGGCATCCTAGACATCTGAATTGATTTATTACATTTTTGCTATGAAAAATGTATACGAAGCACACAGGCATATTCAGAAGGACTTAAAGATCACATTTGAAGTACAGTTATGTAAAACATATTTTGAAATTCAAAACTGTTCAACCTCATTGTTTAAACACATGTAGAAATAATCATTTCAATGAATAAAATGCCTGTAGCTTTAAGAAAAGACAATAATTATATAGTTGCCTATGTATAATTATCTTCTTCATTAACCTTGTTATACCTTTATTAGTTTCATTTTCTTTTTTTTTTTTTTTTGCTTTCTTTCTTATTCATTGATCTCTGATGTATGTCAGAATGTCAATTACACAAATAGTGGCCATTAAAAACATTGTACTCACAACATCAAACCCAGGGAATATCAAAACTTACCCAAAAAGCACAAAACGTTGTTTTTGCATGGAGGCGAGCCCCAATGCACCCAGTACCCCAACCACCCTGCTAATTTTATATATCAATTCCAAGATCACACTAAAGTGGGGAAAGGGCAAAAACCCACTCCTGGCTGTACCACAATCTCAGAAATGAGCAACCGGCATTTGTCGACCTGACTATGACATTTTGTGTTTGCTATTCTGCAGGATGACATTTTTGGCTTTCAGTCATATAATATGCATCACTTTTTAAGTTATTAATAGCATTTGTTTAAAATTTAGTAAAAGGGTATGACATTATTTCTTGTTTTACTTTTGTTGCTGTGTCTCAAGAAAACTATGAGCTTTTACATGTAACGTGATGGTACATAACATTGTATTTGTTCATTAGGAATGTGTGAATAATACTTAGAAAATTATTTAAACTGTATTAGCTATCGTTTAAAGAAATATCCAGGGCTGAATTTATACAATTAATCTCAGCTGGAACATTTTTTAAATGTCTTATGCCTATTGGTTAATTAACAAATAGAATTTAACAGGTTCCTTAAAAAGGGAGTACATTTTGTATGCCATTAATGTATGAAGGAATGCTGAATCTGTAGTACTGGAAATAAAAAAAATAACAGATCTGCACACGTTTCTTTTATTTTGCTTTACAGATATTTTGATATAGTGTTATGTTGCTAATTTTTGGCAACATTTAATACACTTTAATTAAAGTAAATGGCAACTGAGGGTATTTCATTAGCCCAATTGCACAACTATGATTGCTGTTAGAAACTTTAGCAAGAACAATATTTAACAGTTTATCTGAAGCGATTCATGTGGCTTAGGACAACACCTGTCGTGCAGCTGGGCATATTGTTGATTATATTCCTGTGACAGTTGGAGGCACACTTCAGATGGTGTATGCGAAGGAATCACATCCATCATAACTGTCTCTTTATTATGCTGTGCATGTTTTGTGTGTAATAAGTGCAGACAAAAATGAATCTGACTGGTCAATGCTTGCCTCGATGTCCTTATAACAACATGGCTCTGAAAATAGAACTATCTCCAGATCTTCATGACTAATAAAACACATGTCACTCGGCCAGCTAAGTGAAGAAAAGACAATGTTGATCATCTTGATTACTTGAATACTGACTGTCTGGGAAGAAATGAGATATAAAGTAAATGAATTATAATGGAACTCTAATCAGTGTTCAATGTATCACTTCTTAAGGTCATCTGTTAAATAAGTTTGTGTATACTTGTGAGTTTTGTTGTATTGGGTCATGCAGCATTCATCACTGGTATTGTTAGAATCTTAAGAAAGACAGACTAAAAATGAAAAATGTAAGGCTAAGATAACTTGACTTAAAATGCCAGTACCTGCAATTATGGCATTACACTGATGCATAAAACAGATAAACTTTGGATTACAAGGTATGTTATCTCTAATGCAAGCATTAATGGTAGTACAGTCTATCCCACAGCTTAACAATTGCCTAAATATGCATTGCCTTGTGCACATTATGCTGTTACTGCATATTATCACTGTATTGTTCCATGGAAAACTCAACTGAATAATACTTTTTATGAGAATAATCCCATCCCTGACTTTAAGGCCATTTAAGTTACTTGACCACCTGCACTTATAACAGACGGCTCCTTATCAACTCACTAATTGGTTCCCATACTCCTTACTGTGCACCTGCATCATTTAAATCACCTTTGTCACAACTGCTTTTCGTAAGACCACTGCAACTTTTCAGTTTTGATTTCATGAACTAATGGACTAATTATCAATTCTTCCTTGGTTATTAGTTTGTTTAATTGATCAAGATTCTTACATCTCAATCAGTGCCATCCTTCAAAGGTGTACCCTGATCATTAGAGGACTATATATGTTTATTTACTTAATAGTTCTGCTGAATTTACCATGGTGCATGTTTCTTCTAGATGCCAGCCTTTAATATTGAACATTGTATTTTTATATTATCATATTATGATATGTATTCTCATCTTCCTCGCTGTTCTTTCTCTGTCTTTATCTAAATATTTATCTACTGGTCAGGTTATGGCTGAACAGGACTCCTTAAATTAATCTACTAACTTGATTAGCAAACAAATACATGAATAATTAAAACGAATAGTTTCAGAAGGTCTTACAGCAGAGTGGGAAAGGATAGTGAGCTATTCCTGGAATGAGAAAGGGGAAGTTTATTTAATATTACAGAGGGTCCACATTCTCAGCCTTAGTGTGTGTGTGTGTGTGTGTGTGTGTGTGTGTGTGTGTGTGTGTGTGTGTGTGTGTGTGTGTGTGTGTGTGTGCGCGTGTGTGTGTCTGTGTGCGTGTGTGTGTGTGTGTGTGTGTGTGTGTGTGTGTGTGTGTGTGTGTGTGTGTGAGAGCATGCGTGCGAGCGCGTGGCTGGGGGTCATCAGCAATATAGCAACTAAACTTCATCTAGCAGTAAACAGTAAGATCTGGTAGTTTGATGAAAAGGACAGCATAACCATAGGTGCAGTGGTTAAGTGCAACTAGCAGGGTGGGTCAGCAGTGAAGACCTGAGAAAATTAGATGGGAGGAGGCTCTTCACAAGTGAATGTATTCATGGCATTGATGGGAGTTTTGATTCAGAGTGTGTAGAGTTAATGAGTCAGAGCAGTCAACCAAGCACCTATGACTGAGATATACCAATGAACAAGCAAACTGAATAATCTATGAAGGTATCAATTCCCTTTTATAGGACAGGAGGTACTGAATGCTGTTCCTTAAGAAATCAGTAATCATTTTCTTGGCAAAGACCAAGACAAATGAAAAGGTTATTAGTCAGCAATTAGTCGGCTGGAGCAGTAAATTGTCTTCTATTAATGGGGCATCCCATGAGATGTCAGGTATTTCTTACAGTGTCACAGCTAGGAGAGTTTTCAAAGGATGAAGGGGATTGAGAGCAGGACCATTCACTTTTCTGCTTAAGTGCCTGCTGTGTATGGTCACTGCACTGGAGAGGGGACTGAGAACAGGACCATTCACTGTTCTGGTTAAGTGCCTGCTGTGTATGGTCAGTGTACTGGAGAGGGGACTGAGAACAGGACCATTCACTGTTCTGGTTAAGTGGTTGTTGTGTATAGTCAGTGCACTGGAGAGTCAGTTTTTTTTAGTGCACTCATTTAAAGCTGGAAAAGATTAAGATAAATTCAGGGTTAACACATACCTCCAGCACATAAGCTAGACTGTTGTAAGTCAACAGCACTGAAAACATAGAATTGGATAGTAAACATACCAGGTCTGGCACTAATGCATGTGGCTGTGTGTGTATGTTTGTGTATGTGAGTGTGTATGCATTCATGTGTGAGTGTGTATGTATGCTTGTATTCACACTTGCTTGCACATGTATGTGTCTGTGTTCATGTGTGATGAAAAAGCACTGTATAGATTTTAGGGCATAGTCATCTTTTCAACTGAGATAACAGCTTGCATTAATGCAGGTGAATAAATTGGTTAAACTTATGTAAACTCAAGCAACTCACACAGAAGTCAGTTGGTTTGGGATCAGAAGGATGTGACAGGCCTGGATGGTTTTGTAGATTTTAAGGATTTGATTTGTGAACCAAGTGAAATTCCTGATATTTTGACTTTCTATGCTGTTGAAATTATTTAATGACTCTTCTAGAGATTTAATCACAACTCATGATCCAGAGATATTTTAAGACTGATGGTGATACTTGCTGGGATGCACGTTAATTTTGTGCATAATCTTTTGTAGTTGTACTTATGGATCATTAGAGGACAATATGAAGTGCCCTGTTAACTTGCGTCACTGTGGCCATTTCTATGCACAAGATCTCAGTCATTAGGCACACAGACAGTTCAACAGATATCCAAGTCTCCAGAGGGCAGATGGGGGTTCACATATCTGACACTAGGCTAGATATTTTCAACACAGGTCTCACAGAAGCAATAGAGAGACTCTACAGGCAAGCCAACCATACTGTGGATGGGGGCGGAAATGTCTGATCCATTAAGAAAGTTAGCCAGGTGTGATAAGGGAAGCCTAAATTAGGGGTAGAGGAAGGCATAGGTATAGGAGCTGAAAATGGCCTTTAAATGTTTCCACTTAGGTGACCCATGTGCTAGTACCACTTATGTTAGTGAACACTGACAAGGAAACTTATTACAAAATAGTGAACTAATTTCCTGTTGTCCTTGCCAAATTACCCCTAGTTATTATAAATAGCACTTTGGGCATCCACTTAAAACAGGCCATAATCCTAGTGTGACTAATACAATCAACAAAAAGTAAAATAAATAATGTAAGTCAAACCTTCACAGGGACCCCATTCAAATGTGTGGTAAATTCCAGGATCGAGTGTTGCAAGGTTACCACCTTTGTAGAAGGAAGTGGTGTGGAAATGCCAATGGCAATACATAAAAGCAATGCCCTTTTTTGAGAGACAATGGAATTTTACTATTCTTTAAAAAGAAAAAAATGAAAATAATGTTCATATTCATACAAAGTGTACAATCCAAAGGCATGGTGTAAATTCATTCTGTTCTCCAGAGACTGATCCATTCAACTTCTGTCTATTATCCTCAAATGGTATCTAGTATAGATTAAGCTCAATTGTGGTGTAGCTGCAAAGAAACCATAATGCTGTTATCACAGTAGATCTATTGTTTACACTGATTACACTGTTTATCATTTAGAACAATAACAACCAAACAGGCCCTTAACAATAGCAAAAAAAAAAAAAAAAAACATTGTACAACGGGCTAATTTAACCCCCTGCATTGCATCCAGTACATATCCAACTTAACTTACTCTGTCTCTCATTAGCTCTATCCCTGTCCAGTTAGGCCCTTAGCCTTCTTGTGTCTGAATGAAAAGGTTCCAAAGTGACTGTTTTGATAGTGCAGATTGCTTGGCCTTTGACTTAATGCCCTTAATTCAGTACTTCTTTGCTCATCCATAACCTCAACCACTTCCCTTACAGTAGGCTATAAGCCCAAGTTCCAACATCTCATTACTGGTCTCTTGGCTCTTAACATAATTAATCCTATCAGGGCAGTATAGTAATTGAGCTCATTTAAATCCAGTTTCCAACGTAAAAAAAGAACAATTCCTTTGTTATCTTAAAGTTATCACTTATTAGTTTCCTTAATAGATTTTTGGAAATCTATCTTAAATGATCTTAGCCTGGTACATATCAAGAAGGTATACTCCTGGTCCCCTTTCTCTCCTAACCTACACCTCCAACATCCTTAATATATGTGGGGGAACATCCTATGCTGTTTATCAGGGGAACAGAAGAATAAAAATACTTGTACAAGTAGTTCCACACAAAAATTATAAATGTCCTGCACTTGCTTTTCCCCACTATAGTGTGATCTCAGAGTTGGTATATTTAATTGGGGGTGGTTGCCCTCCATATCAGAGAGTGTGGGGAGCAAAGACCCCCACTTTGGTGGGTTTTAATCACTTCATTGAGTGTATGTTGTCCTGGTGGCCAAGTGGTCACTTTCCTGGTGAACATTTTTGCTGGTGTACACTTTTGTAGAAGTAAACCTTTGATATTTTCATCTCGATGATGTGGGTTTTGCTGATATGGGACTTTGCTATTCTGAAGGGAACATAGAGATAGAGATAGATATAGCTATAGATACATACACATAGTAGTTTCCACTTCTGTAGAACAGCACTTTTGACAACATCTGGTTAACTGACATAATTTGATTAACTAAATAGATGGTCGAAACCTGTTGAAAAAACTAGCAGATCAGAGGATTCTTGGGGTTGAGGAATTTGCCTTTTCCCTGAGAATTGCATGATCTCAGAGTCACAATATATAATTAGCAGGGGGAGTAGGGGTGCAGCTCCTCCAAATTAAGGGTGCAAGGGAGCTACCCCTCCTGCAGAAAATGATGTTTTCTTTTTAGTTTAGTTTAAATATTTTTGCATGTGGTAAGACTGCTGTCGAGGTTGAGCATATCAATGTGAATAATGTCCATCATTTGTTTGAGTGGACACTCTAAATTATCCCTAGGCGTGAGTGCTTGCGTGTGTGTTCCTTCTGTGGAAGGTTGAGCATCGGGCTGGCAACTCGACACTGTAAAACTCCACTGCCAATCATGAGCGGGCAGGTGATCCACTGTGGCGACCCCTAACTGGAAAAAGCTGAAAGAAGAAGAAGAAGATTTGGTGTTGACATTATTCACATCGATAAATGTGCTGTGCAGTAAAGGTAAGTAAATCCACATATATATACAATTGTCTCATCATTGAGCAAACAAAAATTGCACAACAGCAAGGTAAGGGCAAGTTCTCAAACACCTGTGTGCATTTGACACGCAAAGAAGCCAGCATGCTGAAAAAGAAGTCTGTAAGAGCTTTCTCTCTGTTGAGTATTCAGTCTTACAAGCTATAACCACACACACACACACACACACACACACACACATATATATATATATATATATATATATATATATATATATATATATATCATAATACTATTTACTGTGACCTTTTCTAGTGATCTGGGAGCTAATGTTCATTCTGATTGCCTTCCTGACTGTGTTCTCACTGTGTATTCATCATTTTCTTTCATTTTATTTGATATGTTTTAGCTAAGGCTAAATAGAATAATTTTAAATGTGTCACCCTGCAATATCCTTGTTGGAAAACTCAATTTATCCTACCCCGATCTCTGGTCTTCTTCTTTTTTTTTTTTTTTTTTTTTTTTTTTTTATGCAAGAGCTTCCAAAGATTTTGTTTTTCTATGGCTGAAAGAAAAAGGTTTGCCCTGCACATAAGATCAAGGTGATTATTAAAATCCTGTTAGTTTATACTTTTTTCATCCAGCTTTGGTAACAACACCGCCCATTTTTTTCAATTCCCGTTTTTGTGCTTCATGTCTTTCCAACTGTCTCTCACTGATTACTTAACTGATTTCATTACTCACACTCCCAGATAGCTCAGTTTATCATGACCCTATAAATATGTATTGTGTTGTAGTGTTGTAGTAGGTCATAGGAGGAAAAACATTTACTACTATTGGTCTGACTGTTATTAATTGTGTATCCTGTTAAACTGTGTAATTATTTTGGGTCTATATTATGAGAACAGAAGACGAAAACAGCAAACGCAAGTTGAGCGATACCAAATGAGCGAAAACCGGAAATATCGAATCTGGAAAAAACAAAACTACAAAACCAAATGTCTAACTAACTGTTTTATGCAAAGGGGCAAGCCCCCCTGCACCCTCATATGGAGGGCTGCCCCCCCCACCCCCCTACTTAAATATTCCAACTACGAGATCACACTACATTGAAGTGAAAGGAAGAATTTCCCTACGGCGATTTCCATTTACACACGCGACATTTTCCATTTTCGACCATTTGGTGTCACCCAAATGGTGTTCGCGGTTTTCGTATTTCGATCGGATAATATAGACCCATTATTTCAGTACTGTGAAGAGTTTACATACTATATGTCCTATTCTGAGCTGGTTAAGTAAATAACAATATCAGGCAAAAATAGGGCCATATTTTCCTCCCTCATCTGATTCCACTAATTGCCGACTCTAGAGTTTTTATTATCAATGGTTCCAAATAAATAGCAAATAGCAAAGGGGAGAGGACATTTCTGTCTAATACCCCGCTAGAGCTCCTTCTGACATACTACTGGCAGTAGAGTCTTGATGTATTTTCTTTATCACGTTAACCAGTTGCTTAGGAAATACATATTCATTCATAAGTCTCCCCACAGACCCAACAGCCCCAGCTGAACTCTTTCTCTGCATCCTTATTACATTCTGCCTCTTCCTATATCATCATTTCTTTAGTTATGTTGTCAAAATAATGCCCCAAAAATCTAAGAGGAGAACTTTAACTGAATTGTAAGAACAGGAATTTGATGATAGTAAATGGAAAATAGAGGAACACTCGGAAAACACAAATACGTTTAGAAAAGTAATCCTACATCCCTCAACTATGGAAAGTATCATATATTATTGCACTTCACAAAGGTGACAATTCCTATGATTTCTCTAATTATCGTCCAATTGCCATTCTATCCCCTCTATCTAAACTACTCAAAAAATGTATCTACTCCTAGGTAATGAATTTTCAAAACTCACACAATTTTCTCTCCTCCACACTGCTCTTCTCTCTTTTACTAACCTGGTAAACCAACATAGAAATGACAACAACTTTGTATATGCTATATTTTTAGACCTCTCAAAAGTATTTGACATGGTCTCACACTCTCTACTTCTAGACAGCATTGCCTGTCTAGCCTTTGTCCCTCTAAATATTGCCTGGTTTAAAAATTATCTGTCAGACAGGCAGCAGTCTATCCAGTGGCAAGGTATACTATCTGCTCTACTCCCAACAACCATAGGTGTACCACAAGGCTCTATTTTAGGTCCTCTTCTTTTCTCGATTTTCACTAACAGTCTTCATACCTCCACCCAGCCTGCTACACTCATACAGTAAGCAGACGAGTCGACTCTTATCTGCTCTGCACCCTCACTTACCACGTTACAACAACTCACACAGGATTCCTTTAGCTTAGTGGAAAGTTGGATTACTCAGATTCAACTTATCCTAAATCTCAAAAAGACTAAATTGGTTCTCCCCCCCCAACAAATCTATTCCTACTTCTCTATCCTTCTCAATCACTTCCATAAATGGTACTATCATCACCCCCTCTGATCACACCAAATGGGGGTGTAGAAATTGACAAAAACTTACAGTTTGATGTCCACATTTCACAAACCATCAAAAAAGTCCATAAAATAATGGGAACACTATACAGACACAAAAACTTTCTCTCAAAACAAGCGAGAACTTCCCTAGCCCAGACCCATCTACTGTCCACTCTAATGTATGCGGCACCAATCCTTACTAATATCAGAAAACATGATCTTGCTAGACTTGTGACATGTTACACTTGATATACTATATCCCAAATACCCTCTCTTAAGACCTAATTCTTGCTCTATCTGTGTCTTTTTAGATCAAGGCCTATCCTTGGCAAAAACATATCTTATCCTAATAGAGATAATTTAAATACCTAGTTAAATTCTTCTGCATATAATTCTAAAGCATCCTACCTAAGGCAGGCAACAAGTATTGTTTAAACTGTGAGCATTGCTGAACTGTTGAAACTTGAAGTATGCATTTGTTTAACAATTACTTTCTAGTTACTAATGAAGTCTTGTACATAAAGTCTAAAATATCTTATCTAATGCTTGTAACATGTTTTTTGTACAAACTGTGACGATTCCTGAACTATTTAAAATTTGTAGTATTTAAGTGTATAACAACTAGTACCTGTATGTTAGTAGTCTAGTAATCTCTTGGAGCTTATCTCCGGGGACTCTACTGAAAATGGACATAAATCCAGTTAGACAATCCCGGTCAACAAATGTAAAATAAAATAAATAAATAATAAACAAAATGTTACAACAAAACTGCAAAGTTCGCTAATAACTGCACCTTCAAAACCCATCACTGTCAGGCTCTAAAGGAACTACAATGGCTACAATTTCCCCAACTACTCAATTACCATCAACTAATCATTGTCTACAATATTATGAGACAAGCTGATAGAACCCCAGCACTAAGTCACCTACTCATGCCCTACAAATCAAATCATCCCCTTCTCTTGACTGACAAATCACTCCTTTCTATCTCTAAGGGTAACAACACTGCAGGTAAAGCACTATTCTCCCATAACATAGCTAAATCCTGCAATAACCTTCCTCCTGCTTTATCTTCAGCCTCCACTATTGCACTGTTCAAAAACTCACTTATATTACACTTAATGAATTCCTGGCTATGCCCATGCATTACCTAACCTTCACTGTTTCTACCACCCCAGATAGCTTCATATCCAATTATACCTACTGTAATTTTTCTACAGTATCAGGAATTATATTTTCTGCTCAAGTTTCTAATATTTATACTAGCTCATGCTAAACTTACATTAATTAATTTCTATAAGTAGTCTCTGTCTGTCTCTATAGTCAGTTATAATGCTTATCCAGTGTAAAAGTCTTTTTCTGTATCGAAAGTTGTATTTTTTATCTAGTGTCAAATTTTGTTTTTGTATCAATAGTTGTATTTTTATCTATTGTCAATGTTTTGCTTCTGTATAGATGATCATATTGTTATCATATTATTCAGCTATTTGTTTTTCTGTACTGAATGTGGAGCTTTTCTCCCCGGGCCTCCACTGTAAATGGACATGTGTCCATTCGGACTATCCCAGTAAACAAATGTAAAATAAAATAAAATAAAATAAACAAGTGGTCTTTGAGAATACCACAAAATCACAGAAAATATTATATCAAAACTTTGGACAACAGAAAGATGAATAAAGGATAGCAAAGCTTAGGGACCTTAAAATGAGTAGGGACCAGGTAGATCCTGCATTGTATATGCACATACCCATACTGAATCATGACTCTAAGGTCTTTGCAGGAATATTACTGCAAAGATGAATTATGGTGTTGGAAGAGCTAACAAGAGTTGGACCAATGTGGTTATTTCACGGAAAAACAGGCTTTTGACAATATAAATAAAGCAATGATGCTACAGGCAGAAGCCTTACCTTTAATCTCTCTGCTTCTTCCCCTGAAGTGACCACTGACAAGCTGATAAATTTGAGTAGCAATCTCCTTAACACTTCAATTGTTAAGCCCTTACTTGGTTCACCTCTTTAACAGTTCAAGCCATTGCCCTCAAGTATGAACCACCTTCTTTCTATGACAGTGTTATTAGGGATTCGTGATTAATAGATAACCTAGTTTTTGTCTTTCAGCTTTTCCAGTTAGGGGTCGCCACAGCGGAACTCCGGTCCGCTAATGATTGGCAGTTAGTTTTTATGGTGTTGAGTTGCCAGCCCAATGCCCAACCTTCAATGAAGGCACGCCCATTCAACACATGTCGAACACCCACTCGACCGTGGGGAGGACATGCAGACTCCACAAAGAAGGCACTCCCAACCCAAGCCGAGAATCGAATGGGAGAACCTCTTGCTGTGAGGTAACAACGCTACCGCTGCACCACCGCAAAAGTACTATTACAGATAACCTAGTACATTATGTAATTGGAATCCTCCCCTCTAAACCAATCAGCATGTGCAGAGATCTCACCAGACATAGCCCTTCTTGAATACTCAAATTCTTCTTCCCCTCCATCGCATTCAGTGAATGGAGATAGAGTATTCCTTTGAATGTAAACCACGCAAGATAAATTTCAGCCTCCACCTCTAAATATTATCTTTGAGATTAGAGATGTTTATAAAGGGTAGGTAAAGTGTTAGTTGATTAAAACTCAGGTGTCTTATATTAACTTTGAACCTTAAAAGCACATAGACACAGTAGTAAATAATTGTAGAGGATAAGTACAAACAGTCTCTTAAAACACATAGATTGGTAACCAAGAGATTTATACTTTAGAACTTTCTCTCGGGGTTATTCAGTTCATTAAGAGATATTGCCTAATGTTTAGCTAGTGTGTTGCCATTTTTTGTACAGTATCTGTACATTTCTCTGCACATCATGCAAAGATGGGAAGGGTTTGGCAAGGCTTCTTCTTACCATCATTTGTTTATACACTGCCGTTTTCAATAATGGCTACTTCTCCAGCATTTGCAAGTGTGGCTGGTTCCCATCTTGGAAGTACTTCATTAATTCCTGTACTGATTATTCTTTGTCCAAAAACACTTTGGATCCTCCAGGGAAAAAATCCTCATATCGGCCGGATAAAGTAGCTTAAAATGAAAGTCATTCTGTCTGAGTAATCTAATGACCAGGATATATCTATTTCTCCTGACTCTTATGTAAGGACAATAGTCATTTTTTTTGCTGCTGTTCTTGGCACCATCTACTTGTTCGGTTTGCTTCTTAATAAATCCAGCTTCCAGCTTCTCAGCTTCTCTGGGATGTTTGTAATGAGTAGGTTTTCATGCTTGGAATAATCCTATAAATCCACCAGTTCTCCATTTCTTCTTTTTGCAGGACTTCAGGTTTTGACCATTTTCTCCATCAGCTGTCCAGATTTCTGGACTGCTGAAGTCATCCACTTGGCAGGTGAGGGTCTCTACAATCTCAGGCATCCTCTTGTCATTTGATCAGATGTAGTCAGATAAAATACTACTAATTTTCAACACTTCATCATACATTTTTCATCTTCTCTTGCAGTTCATTTGCCTCTTCATCTAAGCTTTTCTTATCACAGGTATCCACATTCTTAGATCCCCTCATGTCTTCAAAGAAGCTCCCAGAGTTGCTTCCACTTCCTGGAGCTTAATCAATTGTTTTTTTTTCTTTAGTAATTACAGATCCAGTCATTCTGTTGAACTAGTAGTTAACTGACTTACTTTATTTAGCACTGAAATTATGCCTTTATCTAAGTTTTTAAAGCCACCTGTGTGTGGGAGAGCTAAAGTCCTGTTTAAAAGGTGAATGCCATACTGGAACTTCCAGAAGTAATTATTTACTATGCTGTGCAACCAAGAAAGTGGAAATCTAGAGAAAGTTGTACAAGGAGAGTAGAAACACAAAGTGCTCACTATCCCCCCCCAAAAAAAAAAAAAACATTGTTGCCTACCTATATTTACACTGTATATAAAAGCAAAACTCTGAAATGGTATAAAGTTAGAGGAAAACCTTTCACAAAATAAAATGATATAATAACAAAGTAATGTGGTTACTAATTTTCAGTGTTATAGATCATTCTCAAACAATGATGTTTTACAGATCTGAGGATTGTACAGACCATCAGTGGGAGAAGACTATGCAATAAATGGCCACCAATTTTCCAGTGAGGGGAAACACATGGACAGGGTGTGAAAAAAATCCCTAGATCAACTGAGAGGAACTCTGAACTATTTAACTAGGTGCTAGGGCAGAACAACTTCTATTTTTCTGCCTGGTCTTCAAAATGTTTGCGTCAATCCCTTCCAATCCTAGTTATTTGGTAAGGGGTTCATCTATGAGAAATTCACAATAAAATAGTGCTATGTTAGATGGGAAGGGTGAGAGATTTGGCCTGAGAATCAAAATTACCAAAAGACCAAAGGAATGCCAACCAGTTCACTGAAATTGTTTAATGTTAAGCTCTTTCATCCTTAACAGACTTATTCAGAGCATGTTCTGAAGAAGTCTGGGAAGGATGAAACTGTTCAGCATTAAAGAATTTCAGTCAACTGAATGTCATTCTTTTGATCTTTTGGTTATTTTTGCCTGGGAACTAAAGCCTGGACAACCTGATGGTGGTTGACACTTCTGCGAGCATGCAGGCCTAATAGAGGACCTTGATGACCCCACACATTAGAATCGCTATGGCAGATTTGGATAAAGGATCTTTATATGCAGTATGGCTTTGGACAGCATGTTATAAAAATAGTGAGTTTTGTCAATAACATACTGCTGTGTGTATTGATTTGGCTGCCTCTGTGTTCTGAGTTTAGAATAAAGTGCAGAAAAGAGATAGCTAAATGGATTAGACAGAGGGCAGGAGAAAAATAAACCTGAAAAGGGGTGGTGGAAAGTGGAGAGGAAAGAGTGAAAGTAGAAAAAGTGATTTGGATCTTGAGAACATGGAACATTTAGTACCCTGAAGGCTGTTAGAACTTTTGTGAATGAGTTACCAAGGGGATGTCATTACCATGTCTGTTGTGCTACCGAATGACTGCTAGGATGTCCAGTTTAACAGCACATTCCAGTGTCAACTTATACGGATCTCTACCTTTATCCAGCCATGTAGTGTGTGTGTGTGTGTGTGTGTGTGTGTGTGTGTGTGTGTGTGTGTGTGTGTCAGTGGCCAAGTATAAAAATAAGTGTTTTTACGTGCTATGTAGGACATGATCGGGTACATGCATAGATGATCTAAAGGTAATAAAGCTGTGTGCGGCTGCATGAAAACTTTGTAGAACACCAAGATACAAAAGACACATCTATGTAAGTGGTTCTACTTGTCCTAGAATCTGTTTGTAAAAACACCACAGTTTGTGATGTTGTAATAGCATTTTGTTTACATTAACTTGCCGTTAATGGAGATCCATGGTTGACATACTGAGCTTTACAAAATGGGTGAATCTTACTACTTTTATCTTTTAATAAACATTTAATAATGTTTTTGAAAAATATTGTACTTTTGCCATTGTAGACTTGTGTCTCAGGATTTATTTGTTTGACTTCCACTACTGTAGGAGCATGTATTCTGCCACCTTGCTCTGACAGAAATGATGTTGACCCATCACAAGCACCTAGACTATCATGGCCTAAGGTATGTGTTGCTTCACTTTCTAGTAGTATGATGGTTGCAGTTGGTAAGGTGATCAAATTTGCTATTTACTCCAGGAGGAATTCTATATGTCAAAGCTATACATTGAGGTCCCTCTTTAAGATAAACTCCCCCAACTTATGTAACTGTGGATGGGCCATTACAGGCAACGAGTCCAGGTAACATGCCAGAGAGAGGTCACCACCTCTCTCCAGCTTGGTCATATAATCCCTAGCATTGTCTATAGCTACAACCTGAGAAGAGGAATACTGTGGTTGACACCTGCCTACCCTATTTTTAACTGGACCTGCAAAGTAGAGATGTGTAGACAAAATGGGAAGGGTGCTGTAAGTATATTAGCCTAATAACTACAACAAATATATAGCACAGGACAGTATGCATTAGTAATGCTACCCTGCCCTGCCTTGCCTCTGTCTTTGTAGCCTCCTGCAGCAGCTCACATCATGAAGGCCCTTGTCTTCTGCCCATGGTGAAAGAGAAAGGGGAACATTAGAGAACTGTCACTGGTGGAGAAAGAAGTACAAGCACAAGCTATGCTAGTCATAGTCCTACACTTATATCCTTTACCCTGCTGCCCAGTAGGTAGCCAGTGTATGACTCTATATAACTTAATACTTCCTAGCAACATATCCCCAGACAAACAAGTGCCCGACATTATCCCACCATAAATATCAATGGCATATTACAGAAAGCCCTACAAGTGTCAGGAGTACATATTTATAGAACACTGATGACTTCCCACAAATAAAAAAAACAAGTACAATGACAGACACTTAAATACCATTTGGTATGCTGCTGCTCCCTAACATCTATTCCCACTGATCGAATTCATCAGGGTGGTACCATTACAGGTCATCATAGGTATTCCTGCACTATTTACCTTTCCTAGGTATTTCCATGACCTCGGCCAGAACCTCATCCTGGTGATATTGGGCAAAAATTTCCAGAAACGGCTTTCATAAGTACCTAGTAGATACTTCTTTTATTGGCTGTGATTGAGGTACAGTATGATTTTCATCTCCTTCAAGCACAAGACAAGAGCTGTTTGATAAGCACTAGCAGAAGCAGGTATTAGTGTATGGCTATATAAAATGACAGCCAGTGAATCACGCATGCAATCTGATTTTTGAATTGCAAGTAGCACAGCCCTTTCCTGGGCAGTTATATGATGCATTCACATGGAGAAGTCACTTGCACAAGCATCGTACCTCTCACCTCTTAGGACAAGATGTCTGGGCAAAGCCAAAAATAATTGGGAGAGGGGGGCAAAGGCCCAAAATAAGGAACAGATTTTAAGTATTGCTTTTATAAACTTAGAAAGTTGTTTGAATAAGAGTTCTTGCATTAGCATGCATTTTCTGAAGGAAATGAAAGCTGAAATCAAATGCCTGCATTATTTTGGGGCTTCAATGTTGAATGATTTATAGGATCATACATACTTTTTCATCTGTGAGGATCTTAAGGAGTCTGCCCTTACATTCCTATGGTAGTTTTTAGCCCTTATATTTTGTGTACAAAAACCCAGATATGAGCCAAAGACGGTCATGTTGTGACATTTAAGTTTCCCCTATCCATGAAGTACAGGGCTTGTAAACAAGAGGTGAATTTGAGGTTACCCATCCATTTGTCCAATTTATATTTGAAAAGAGCAACAGAAGTACTTTGCCTAAGGTGGAGTAGAAGATGGTTCCATAAAAGTGGCATTCTCTGTGAAGCAACATATCCATCCAATATGTTCTGTTTATTTTGGAAATGAGATTGAGATCCCTTGAGTTGGCTGTTTATGATATAACTAGACTTACAAATGTGTAACACATCTGACAGAATAGGGTCTGTTGAAGCTCTGTATGCAAACAGATCACCTCTTAGTAGCCTGTATGATACTAAGTGGTACAAATCTTTTTGCTGGTCTCAATAGTTTTTAAGATATAGACTGTTACTTTTTTAATTATTCCAGAACTTTTGGGTTTCTAATACTATAACAGGAATGGACCCCATTCCTAAGTCAAAGCAGGATTAAAGTTCATAAAATTAATATTGTTTCAATCTTTGATGTCAGCCAAAAGTGCTCTTCGCAGCACTTGCAATGTGCCCGCTAATGACTCCTTCTGCAGTTAATATGGGGTTAGATGGATTGGTAACATATCTAAATACGATTGTAGATTCCTTTTTATAAGACCCATTGCTCCAACTACTATTGGAATTGTCTGGGTATCTTTCTTGCACACTGCTCTCATTTCTGCCTGCAGATCATGATATTTTATGACTTTGTGTCTCTCTGTAGGCAAGACACTGTAATCACTGGGTGTAGCAATTTCAAGTAGGCAAGACACTGTAATCACTGGGTGTAGCAATTTCAATGATCAGTGCTACTTTTGCCTTCTTTTCTTGGACCATTGTATCCAGTTTTCTAGCATCTATATTTTGAACTGTTGGTAATGGGTGATCCCATGTGATATAAACGTCATAATTTTCTATGATGTTTTGTGGCTCATGTTTCATGTGTTTTTCAGCCACTTCAGTACCATAATTTTTGCACAATCCCCAGTGCAACGGTCTTGCCACATTAATATGCCTTTCAGTATACAATCTTTCTGCCATTAGTATGTCACAACCAGCAACGAGGTGTGCGACTGTTTCAAATTCGGTTTTACAAAACCTACATTTGCCTGTTTCTCCCACATGTTTAATGGACTTTGTAAACCAGCATGTATGTAGCCCACTATCTTGGGCAGCCAATATTAACCTTTCATCTCTTGGTTTGAATTCGCCTCTCCTTAACCATTCCTGCGTTCATTCCTGATCACCACGAGGTTCTTCCCAAAGTTTTCTATACTTGTGACTATATTTACACTTTTTCCACATTTCTTGCTTTCTCATCTGATTCTTCACATTATATTCTTTCTTTTGTTTTTTGGCACATTCAGTTGCTGCCTGATTTTTATCTACTTCTGGTTTGATTTCCATTCCTGATTGACGCCGATATGCTTCTGCTAAATTAAAGGAGTACCGCACCCACAGACTCAAAAAACAAGTTTAAAACATCATGGCATGGTGTTTCCTACACTTTAACAGCACTCTGGGATTATTTACAGGATTTTAAATATTTTTATATGTAATTCCAGACTCTGACCACCTGGAGGCTGGCATATTGACGTGGTTTGGATAAATCAGGTTGCCATCCAGTATCCCAGAAATCATTGTTTGGCTCAAAAATGTTACATCATGCAGGCCTCCGTTTGTTCCTGTCATTTCATAGATGTTGCATGTGTACAAAGTACTGAGTAAAATAGAACAGTGCAAGTAACATTCCCTGCTGCTAGATGACTACTTAAAACAGAAACAGTGCAAATGCCACAGAACACACTCAAGTGCTGTTTACTGCTGCCTTTTTTTCTAATTTAGTTTAAATAGCACTAATTTGTGAGACAATGAATTCCAGACCATTTACTCCTCCCCTCCCACATAACACTTAGCTTCCCTAGCTGTCAAAGTCCGGAGGATAATTTGACCTGGTAATTCCATTGATTGGCAGAGCTCAGCAGGGTGCTTGAGTCATGTAATTTAATCTTTGCTCTAGCATTTCCTTTGTTAGGGGGACATTTCTTGCTGCACTATAGCCATGGACTTACTTGACTGCAATCACATCCAGTAAGGTCTTGCACCAAGGAGCTAAAGAATAAAACATTTAGACTATTAACCAGTTTAGATCTTTATTAATTTAAGTGTTAAGGTATCACTTCATGCTTCCACCTTGTCAAAAATTGAGATTTACATGTGCAAAGTGTGTTGGTATGCAGTGTTTGCCTGCATATGTTTTTACTCCACTGGTTGTTTTGCAAAAAAAACTTTTGCAGTGTCCCTGGATTTGTCTTTGTATACACTAACCACATTGCTATATTTTCCCCTTCCTTTTTCTTGTGTCCAGAAGTCACTTATAACAAAGTAATTTTTTTATTGATTTTTTTTTTTAAATAAAAGGACATCAAGGTTAACTTACCTTGAATCAGATAATGGATGCCACTACAAAGAATCACTGTTGAAATATTTGTGCATGGACAAAATCCCTTACTAAATCTATTTGCCAGCCTCCAGTTCAATTGGTGCTATGGCTTTAATATACTGGTGTGTTTGCTCATGCCTTCCAAATACCTCCACCATTACATACCACTTTTGCAGTGTAGTAACCATCTGGCATGCCCATACACCTTTAGCCATCAGTATGCAGCTACTCCTATTCATGAGTATGTGAATTCATTTTCAGACTTAAGGTGTGGAAGCTGCACTGAATAATTCTAGGTGCTTGTTCATGTTTCACATGGTGCTTGCTTAGAGCTACTCTCATGTTAAGCCACTATGAATATGTTGCACTGCCACCTCTGATACCAGGGTAATGTTTTAATCTTTCTATTCCCGCACTGCACACTAGCAGTATCTGGTGCAAATACAACAGAGAAGTATGCAAGCAATACACCACCTAAGCATAATTTGCCGTGCAGAATGTATAAGTATGCATACCAAATTTCTGTGTTTCCAAACATCGGTATTACTACACTACTACTGAATAAAATGAACAGCACTCAGGCTGGGGGAAGGACAAGGGAGCCATGACATCACAGAATGGGTGGGTCTTATTATTTTAGTTAGAATCAGATGACGGCTGTGGTGATGTCACTTTGGGGGAGGGAACTGATTAAAAAAAAAAAAGTACCTGCACTGCCTGGCCTCGATGATGTCAGTAATTGGGCGACTCCAGCAAGCTTTATTCAAACGTGAGAGAATCATTTTCTAAGTGAAACCATCACAGTATGAGAAGGTAGGCTTCTGTTACAGAAGTAAGGGGAATTATAAAAATTGTAAATGCTTTATTGTTGTTGCTTTAAAGAGGGCAATTTAAATAGGGAGGAAAAGAGCCGTGAAGCTGAGGAATACATTAGAGAAACCCGTTGTACTCCTTTAAGCAGAGAAGTCATCTTACATTTATTCTCCTCATATTTTAAAGCTTTCACTATATTTGGGTCTTGTGAAGTCAGCAGATATGTGTGGAGTCCCACGATTGCAGATCTATACATGTAATCAATGTTAAGAAGGCCCATCCCTCCTTTGGAATGGGGAATATATAATCTTGGCATACACTGATTTTTATAAATCATTTGGTGAGCATGAAGCATCCTTCTTGTTTTCTATCTAATCTATCCAACACATTTTGTGACCAGTCAATCACTCCAAAATTTAAGTTAGGACAGGAAGACAAATTGGTTTATAGCTTGCATTTTGTTCTTAGATGTCAACGCTGTTTTTAGAATTAATTTAAGTATTCTAAAGTATTCCTTATTAAGTTTTATTTGCATTTGTTCATGTTTTATTGTTGATCCTTCATCAATTCCCAAATATTTATACACTCCCTCTTGCACAAGTTCTCTTATATCACATTCTTGTCCCAAGCTGATGTTTTCCTGGTGCTGCAGTTTTCCTGCTTTAAGGGTTGCTTTTGCACACTTATCAAAACCAAATGACATTCTTACATCATCTGAAAACATTTTGACAACCTGCAGCTGTGCTTTCAGTACTCATCTGATGAGCTATACAGTTTTAAATCATCAACAAAGAGAAGATAAGAAGTATTTACATTTTGTTGGTTTTTTAGGTGCCAAATTGTAGTCATGGCCCAAGTTGTTAAGTAAACAGCTTAATGGGTTACTGGCAGGGCAGAAAAGCACCAGTGACAGAGAGTCACCCTGGAATATCTCCCTTTGAATTGTTATCCCTGGGATAATAATCTGTCCTTTATCATGGCTTAATTGCAAAATGGTCTGCCACTGTAATGTAGTCAATCAGAGTAGGGTGTATCTTATACACTTTTAAGCACTCTTTTATCCATGAATGTGGGATACTATCAAATGCTTTTTTGTAGTCAATCCATGCCATGCTTAAATTATTCCCCTTTTAACAGTTCTCCAGTATGACTTTATTTAACAACAAGTGATCCTTTGTTCCATATGACTTTCTTTTATTGCCCTTTTGTTCTACCGCCATAATTGAGTTTTCTTTTAAATGACTATAGACTCTGTCGGCATCAATTCCCATGTATAGTTTATACGTTGTCAGAAGGAAAGTTATTGGTCTATAATTTTTAGGGTAGCTTGCAGGTTCACTCTTAAGAAGGAGCATTGCTTTGCCTGTTTTAGCCAGGTTGGTGTCTGTTCGGAGTCTGCATATGAATAGTTTTTATTCATGGCTAAATCCTCATGCAAACATTTTAATACTTTTAACCAAAAGTTAGGTACTACATCTGGGCCTGGGGTTTCCAATTAGAGTTTTTTCTTAACTTTGTCTCAATCTCTCTGGCTGTTACTTCATCCCATTTCATATGCTGTACCTTTAAATTTCTTATTCTTTCTTTTACTTCTTCTATCCATTTAACATCTTTGTTATGTTCAACAGGATCTTCATAGATTCTACTTCCTCTTTTTTTTTGGTGGTTTTTCAATTCCTTTTACCTTATTTCCCAATTCTCTATAAAACTTTTTTGGGTCATCAATAAATTGCTTATTTGGTACTTTTCCTTTATATTTATCCGTGCATGTTCTAAGTTTTTCCGCTTGTGCTGAAATTTTTAGTTTATTTGCGATAGTGCATGATAGATCCTGGTCTGTTCTAATACTGTGCATTGCCTTAATCACATCTATCTTTCTTAGTATTTTTGTTGATCTGTTCCCTCTTCTAAAGTCTTCTAAGAATGACACTTCTTCTCTTAATTGCCTTATAGTTTTCTCTATTTGATTTCTCCCCTTCCTTTCCCTCACTATCCTATGTTCTTGTGATAGAACTTTATCAGTTACTAATTTAGCAGCACAGTAATATATCCTGCTTACTTCTGTTATATCACATGGCTTTCTATGGACAGTTCTAATTACTACATTCATTTGTTTTATCAGACTTCTGACTTTTTGGGTTTCATTCACCTTCTGCAGTCTATTTCTTTCATTGATCTTAATATATCTATCCATGTCTATTAAATCAAGCAACTCTTCTCTTAGCTCATTTTCTTCCAATCTGAGGGCACATCCCTTATTTTCCATTTCCTGTGGGCATTCTATAGAAAGTTCTATAGCATCTTCCTGTGGCACCTTCTCTTCAATTTCATCCTGTGCCATCTGTTGTTCTGTCATATGGAAACTCACTGGCCTATCACTCCTCAACATTGACTGCATCAGAGTTTCCACAGTTTCCTGTTCTTTTCCTTGCTGTCTAGCTTCAAGTAAATGCTTATACTGATTTCCTGTGAAAGGAGGTTCCAAAATATTTTGATATGGCACCTGACCAATTGCTTCCTGTTCCAGTGGTTTCTCCTTAATTTGGATATCCATTGCTCTATCCTGTTGTGGTGCTTTCTGCATTTGGTTTTCTACACTAAATCCTTCACTTTGCAGGTACTCCATAACCTCAGTTTCTGTTTCTTTGCCTTTTTCATTACTAATCTCCTTTTCTACTTTTATTCTTTGTCTTTTTATTTTTTGATTTGTACTGTTTTCCATGTCCAGATTCCTTTGCCTGTATTTCTCTTCAAATATCTTTGGTGCTGCTCTTCTTCTATTGGTTAGTTTTGCTTTCTCCTTTGCATAAATATTACACCATAATAAATCTCTTTTTCTTTCTCATGTCCATATTTCTTATTCAGATATTTCCTGATCTTCCTGCTTCTCCTTACTTTGGGGACTCACTCCATCATGCTGTGATGCTGTGATGCAACCTGTATCAGACATTCTACATGAAATCCTGCACTTCGCAAGCACTCCATAACTTCAACTTCTATTTTTTAACTTCTACTTTACTAATCTTCTTTTCTACATTGCATCTTTGTGATATTATTTTTTTTATTGTAAAATTTTCCATATCTGGATGCCTTTGCCTGTATTTCTCTTTGAATAACTTTGGGGCTGTCTTCTTTATATTGATTAATTTGGCTTTCTTCTTTGCATAAATATTGTACCATATCAAATCTCTCCCATGTCCATATTTCTTTTTTATATTGTTCAAATATCTCTAGGTTTTGTTGTTTATATTTTTGCACATCCTCAGATGCTTCTTTTTCTAAATAGATCAAAGTTTCTTGATCTATATACTGTTTTTCACAAATCTGTTGTATTTAATGAATGCAAATTTTCATTTGAAGCTTCTGACAGTTTTTCTTGCGGTAGTATTTTTCTTTCTTCTAATTTCTCTCTCAATCATTTTGTATATCTTGTGTCTTGAAATTCTGGGTTTTTTGCATAATAGTAACAATACATCATTTTTTTCTTATCCTCAATTCCTCAATAGTCCACTCTATCATCTTTATCGCTCTTCTTTGGCCTATCAGTTTTTGTGATTTTTGTGGATTGCTACTTCCTTCTACAACAGGTGGGGTATCCTCCCCCTGGGCCTGGCATGGCCTCATTGCAGGAATGTTTCCATATTGTGAGGAATCTACACTGTAATTTTTTTCAGTCCTGGCACCAGTGCACCTACCAGGATTGGGCACCTTTTTATCCTGGTCCTTGTGCACCCAGCTATCTCTTTTAATTTTTGACCTACTTCTATCCATGATATATGCTATATAAATACAGTCAATATATTAGTGTCACCTTGGTGAGATTTTGTAGAAAACAGGGTCCACCTTGTGAAGGTACTCACCAAGACTTGAGGATGAATTCAATTTCAGCACTACTCCTCACCTTTGTTTGCTGACTTTTCATCTCTCCATACTGACTTTTCATGTCTCCATCTGGCTTTTTGTTGTTGTTGTCCCAGATGTGACAAGTATTTGGACAGGTATGTACCAAGGGAGACATCATACCTTATTATTTGTCTAATGACTGCCAAGTACAGTGGGACAATTACATCTCTGGATCTGGATGCAATATCTTTGGATATAAGCTGCATGATGAAAAAGGACTTCTTTACACATTTGGATATGTGATGATCAAAAGAGAGTTCATTGTCAACACAGATGCCCAGATCCCTAACTATGGGATCAGTTTTTAGGGATGTGCTGTCAATGTGATAGTTACAAAGGGAATCATGCTTGCCAAAAGATACAGTCATACACTTCCTGACATTCAGTTTTAGTCCCTGATTTTGACACCAGCTATTTGTTTGGAACAGCCTTCTTGAAGGATCTTTGTGTTTTCTGGGAGTTTATGATGGTATCGTGTTTGCAGTTATCTGCAGACTTGGTCAGCCACAAATCTGTAGCATTACCTTTGATCTCCAAGAAATAAATGCAAAACAAAATTAGCCCAAAGACTGAACCCTGTGGTACACCGCTAGTGGCAGGTCTTTTGGAGGAGGTAGAGCCACCCACTAAAACTTATTGTGTTCTATCTGTGAGCCATTTTGCTATCCAATAAGTTACGCAGGGATTGACAATTAGTTGGGAGAGGTTATCTATGATACCTGAGAGAAGGATGATGTCACATGACTTTGGAAGATCTAGATATGCAGTGTGCACTGATTTTCCCTCATAGATTGCTTCCGTAACAGATGACCAGGTTAAGTAGGTAGGACCAGCCTTTAACATATACATACTGGGGTTGAGTCGAGAGTCTGTAGATGGATGATTGGATGGAAAACCACAAATTATGTATTAGGAACAGATCAAAAATATTAGGTAAAAATCTGACCATTCTGTGAAATCCTGGAGAGCTGAGAGATATGATAAACAAATATTTTATATCCCTGTTGCTTGTTTCAGTTACAATCTGCATGCCTTGCCCATCTTGAGCGATAGTGTAATTAGGTGACTCAGAGAGATTCATGGTATATGGGCTCATTTGTCTGTGGTCTATATATCCAGATACAAAATTGCAGAGTTTGAGAATGCAGCACCACTTTAAACACTAGCAAATGGTTTCATAGTAACCGTATGAGTGAATAGATTTTTTGGAGTACAAATCTATCTGCATTTGTGAAGTATGATGCATTATCCAAATTATTTAAAGCAGTACTCCTACAGCTGAGGCTAGTAAACCATTGCTCAGGTGTACTAGAGATGCACTTTGTACCTCTAGGCAATAATAAGACTGTATGTCCTTAAATGAGTTAGATTGCACACCCTTCTGCTACATATATTTTATCATATACACACATCAGGAACATGTCTATCCTATGTATGTCTCCTGTGATGCTGTAGAAAACTTATCATCTCTCCAGATGAGGCTTACCCTTCTGCTCTACATGCCTGTAGTATCCAGCATGGAAACCAAGTCCTGCACAGAATACAGGGGTTCACAATGATTTTGTGTACTCACAGCTATTCCAACCAGTATAGTATTGCATAGGTATGTTGCATGAGTTTCTTCAGTTTAACAGTTGTCATCAGTATATAGCATATATCTAGGTCCTCTTGATTTCATAGGTGTCATCATGTCCACAGAACATGGTGGTAACCAATGGCTGGATAACTTCAGCCTTACTGAGAATGGAATCCTGCTACCGGCATTCAGGACCTATGGGTAATGCCTGTTGGAGAAAATTGGGTGATGAAAAGCCTCTACTTGGGCAGGTATGGCAGTCATTGCTCAGTGACATCAATGACGTGAGTGAGTATAATCACACATGCACACACACACACACACACACACACACACACACACACACACACACACACACACACGCACACACACACACACACACACACACACTCACACACGCACACATGCACAGACACACATACACTATACAGCATTATTGTAAGCATGTCACAGATGTTTATACCAAGTAGAATACACAACAGTTAGTAGCTGACAGGTTGACCACAGGGTTGGCCTGCAATGGATAACCATACTGACAACCATGGAAGAGTTTCTATTGATCCTGAGTGCTGAAGTACAAACAGTATCATTCCTTGTCGGTGTCATCATTATTGATGGTATAGTCCAATCCCAAACTGTCTCACTGGGTGACATATTAGGTTAGTATGGTATGCAGCAGATGTCTTTATAGCAGTAATGCACATGTAAGAGATATGCTGAACCCAGTGTCCCACTGCTGTTCGTTGTCATAGAAATAGTGAGGGTGGAGCAGCAGCAACATGATAGGAGGGGTGGCTTGTTTCAGTTGTACATCTGGTATGACATGAACATCCTTGGCATGTATGCCACATAGTCCAAGTGTACCACATGCAATCTTGTTCATGTTGGTGTTTCTGTGAGCAGAGCAGATGCATGTAGAGGTTAGAGTAGGATAAGTGGCTGAGGCTTGCACCCTTGCTGAGGTTAACTATGATGCTGAAACTTTTATATCATAGTCGCATTCAAAGACACATGTGCACTGTCTGTCCTCAAGCCTGGGTAGTCATGCATCCTCTGAATATGGTAATTGTATATCCATGCTTACGGAGAAGTCTGTGGTTGTACAGTCTAAATGCCCACTGTTCCTGTAAGGGAGAAGGACCTCCTATGACTGTGAGCTCCAGTAGTACACTCCCTGCAGCTTTCACAGAACTGTGTGTATATATACACTACTGCACAGCATTTCCAGAGGTGCATGATGCTATGTGTTGCAGTTGCCCCCCTCACACAAGACCAGCACCAAGGATCAATTGACATATATGTTGGGATTGTTATCTAGGCCCAGTTTACTGCAACAGAATCTAGCAAGCAGTTGACTTTTGTATTGTATGGTATTTGGGAGAACACCACTCGTTACCATCAGCAGTTCCATGAGATTATGCTATCCAGAGACACTGTTATGATTATGAGGTCTGTGGTGGCACACACTGCCTCCATTATCACCTCCATATTTAAGATTTCAAGTGTCATCATCAACACTGCCCATACTAATACTGTTGTCAGTAATTGGGGCAGAGAATGTACTTGGGGTGGTCATATGCAGATGCCATTGCCAAGTGCATACAATAGTTCAGGAAGTGTAAGATGGTCTGCAGTTCCTCTTTGTGGGTAGTGATAATACCTACTCTCCACTGGCAAATCACTTCACCAGAAGACTCCATCTCTGTCAAGGAGTACTACATTTCTGTCATGGGAGAGCCTGGGCTCTGTCATTTAATGCCAGCAGATTGACAACATGTCATGGTCACATATCAGCACCTCATACCTGTCACAGGAGTACATTTTCATCCTAAGACTCTGATTTCCACCTTCTGTGACATGATTCCCCCACCCAGTTCGTGTTGGCAGACATGTGTCATTGTGTCCCTCAGTATCTGTGCACATCATGATGATGGTGATGATGATGATGATGATGATGGCTGCGACCCAGCACACCTTCCATTCTGTGTAGTATATGTGGTGATGTCTGATGCACAGTGTGACCCAACAGTGCACTGCCAACACAGCCTGTCATTAACACTGAATGCTTCATATTTGTTCTGAGTGACACTGCACTATCACTGTGCACTTATGCTGTTCTTTAGTTTTGTATCTCTGTTTCATCTGCACCACTATGTATTGTACCCTTCAAGTTCAGCCTCACTGAACTTCTGCAGATGTTGCTGCTGCAGCTTCTGTGCCTGGTCTGTGTGGGGCATATCATGGGGCTGCTCCACTTCTTAGCTGTCATATTATGAAGCATGGCACAGTCTATAACTAGGTGTTGAGCTGTAACAGAGAAGTACTGCGGTGCTCTGCCAAACATATCAAAGTAGTGGAAGCATGCTTTCAGCAGATGACATATACATGTGATTATGTTGGAGCTTTTCTCCCCGGGCCTCTACTGAAAATGGAAATATATCCAGTTGGACTAGCCCAGTCAACAAATGTAAAATAAATAAAATAAAATAAATGTTGTATGTCTCTGCATGTGTTCTGTTGTATTGGAGATCTGCAAAACTCTCCAGATTATGCACAGGTGTCATATGCCAGGGCTCAAGGAGGTGTCCAACATCACCCACAACACATGATAGCCATATGTACACACTGTGAAGCTGTACGCATTTATTCTGCCAACAGTGCCTGATCCTACTAATTAGTTGGGATTGTGGAAAGTCACCTTGCTAAGAGTGGCAAAATAGGAGGCCTGTGTGCCATATCTGAAAAATAATGTGATCTGCCTAAATTGTGCAGACATGTTAGTTATGCTCTCCTGTCATTGTACACTGCCTAATAATTCATGGAATGATAGCCTTTCCTGTCAGAATACCTCTGTGACTGTTGAGCAAGTAGGGCTTAATTGTCCCATGTGTGCAGTCTATGGCACCCAGTACTTCTGGGAGGCATGCCATATCATACAAGCCACACCTAATGGCAACTCTCTCTTTTGCTGTCCAAGAAAACCAGATTTGTACATACACATTCATAACCTTAATGGAGGATCTGAATGCAGAGATGATAAAATCTGCAAAAAAAGAAGAGTAGTACTGTTGGAAATGAATTCATCCTCAAGCCTTGGTGAGTGCCTTCACATGGTAGACCCTGTTTTCACAAAATCTCAGCAAGATGACACTGATATATAGTCAGTATTTTATATGTCATATATCATATATCATGGAGAAAGGTAGGCTAAAAAATAAAAAGACAGCTGGGTGCATAAGTCCTAGAATAAAAAAGTGCCCAGTCCTGGTAAACACACTGGTGCCAGGGCTGGAAAAAAATGACAGTGTAGAATCCTCAAGACACAGTAACATGTCTTTTTTATTTTAGCCCACCTCTCTCCATGATATATGGTATATAAGATACAGTGTATATATAATATAATTGGAATACAAGGCACAGCAAACTTGCCTTATGCAGAGCACCTTAACTCATTTAATCCAAGTGACTCCTCCAGGTGCATATGCAGTTACCTCCTACTGACGCCTCCAGGTGTCAAATATGGGTTGCTCATATTTGCATCAATAATTCCAAAACCATGCTATGTATAAGTTTTTAAAAGAGTTCATCTTAAAGCTTACAAAATGGAAAACTCAACTGCATCAATATATGACCTCTGTCTAGTGCACATAAAGAGATATTAACTGTTGTTTTTTATGATATTTATTTATATAGCTATAATTTTCAATTTTTTCTAAATATCTCAACAATCACTAAAACAGACAAAACTCCTTAGCCTCATATGAAAGCTCACAGCTAGATGAATAAAATGCTGTGGGCAGTATATGTGTAGCTCGAGTGGTTGCTGAGATATTGTAAGTTGTTTACAAAATATTACTAACGTATTAGTTACTGTGTTTACTGTGACCTATAACATTCAATTTAAGATCTAGAACGTAAAGAATACTGACACTATAAAAATAGTGGCGTTGAAGAGTTTGCTATTTATACTTCTTTCATAACTCCTGTGCTTTCAGAGATATGAACATTTATTTGAAATGTGAGGCCATAATTTGATTCTGTGAAAAGGCTTAGTCTGTACCCATTGGAAGTTGCAGAGCAAACTTCCTGAGCTCCATTGGAGTGAATGAGTTAAAGCCCTTTGCCTCCACTCAGTGTCCAATACATTGCTGAGGGATGACCTATGCCTGGCTTACAATGCATCCCTTAACCCCACACTTATAAATCTCTTGCATAAATCAAACAGTACAAGGTCTAGGGACCTGACTTTTGTCTATGACTTAAGCAGAACATGCCTAACAGACAGATTTGTGTCCCAGAGACTGCTTCACCTATGGAACAGGCTTCCCATCCATGTGAAGCTGAGTTTGTGTATTACCCAATTTAAGTCCAACCTAGACCAGGGCTGGGGAATAGGAAATTTGCACCAGGCCTGGCACCCATATCCCCTGTGGAGAGAGATAGCTTACAAATGGCTGGCCCTGAATGTTTTGTTTGGATACAGGATGCCATTATTTTTTTGGGCAAACTTGGCTAGGCGTAGAACCCCTCCCCCCCCCAGGTCATGCTAGCTACACATATAGTATAGAATAGTATAAGTGCATATGATCATAGCTATTGTACGCAGCTGCTGTTACTATTCATTACTATCCATTACTCCTACTTTTATTCTGACCACTGTTTCCTCCCTTTCTTCCTTCCTTCCAACCAATCTCTGCCTCACTTTATCCCCTCCCCCTCTTCCTTTCATCCAACCAATCTCTGCCTCACTTTATCCCCCCCCCTCTCATCTACACATAAAATACAATCACTCCCACCCAACCCTTTAAAGTCTGTACTCACATCTAATCCCATTCCTACTACCAGACTCAACCACACTTCTTTAAATCCAATAAATCTTAACATATCATACTTACACCCTCTTACTATTCACTCTTTACTACTCCAGACCCTCCACACCCCCTTTATCCTTTTACTATTTCTAATCCCATTACACCATGCTACCTCCTACTCTACCAGACAACCCCCCTTCTTTCTGCCTCACACCCCCACTCCCAACCACCATCCTTACCCCACAAATACATACTTCCACACTATTTCATCCTCTTTAGTCCAGCCCAACCCACTCCATTACTTCATCCTAAAAATTATACCATCCTCTATAAAACATCATATACCTAAACCAGTATTACTCTCTCCAGAACACTTAAAAAGCAAACCAAACCTCCTACTACTATCTTTCTTTAACATTCTCTGTCTAGCAGGGGATATACACCCCAATCCTGGACTTAATATATCCACTGATCTCAATCCCCCAGTCACAAGCTATTTGCAATCAATGCCCAGAGTCTAAAAAATAAAACAGCCCACTTTCATGCCTGGCTAAACCACAACCTACATGATATTGTTTCCATCTCTGAGACATGGCTAAAACCCCATATCTCTGACTCTGAAATTCTACCCCCTGGGTTTCAAGCCCTCAGATATGACTGCTTAAACAGGAAAGGAGGTAAAGGGGTAGCCTTAATCTACTCTAACCTTCTCTCCATCATTTCTTTCCCAAATCCCATTCCTCAATTCAATAACACAGAGCTAGTAATATGATTACTAAAATGAATAACCGTAAAAGCATTTGTATCATGGCACTTTACATCCCACCTGGAAACAATACCACAACCCTTGAAGAAATCCTCCTATGGGCCTCAACTAATGTTAAGTTCGAGACCTACATACTAGGTGATGTAAACATATATTGGAACAAAATTAATAACTCTAATCCCAGCATATCTATCAGTCTATTCAACTTTACCCAAGTAACTAACTCTATTGCTAGACTCAACAAAACTAATCCCCAGGTTCCACTCTTGACTGGATCCTAGTCACCTATCCAAATAAAATCTCAAACTCTGGCACCTTACCAGACTCCATTAGTGACCACCTGCCAGCTTTCAACCACCGAGCAACCTACTCCCCACTTCATCTACACCATTACATCCACACACATAACCTTAGTAACTCTGACCCCACATTTTTCTCTGACTGTCTCAAACGAATAAACTGGAATACTCTAAAAACTCCCCCTCTAGACAATGCCATAGAATTTTCTAACTCTATCTTCTTAAATGCTCTAAACTCCCTAGCTCCACCAAGAACAAAAAGAATAAAAACCAATACTGCCCCATGGCTAACTAAAGATACCAAATGAATTATGTAACAAAGAGACAAATCCTGGAAACTTTACCACCTCAACAAGCAGCCTGAAACCCTTTTTAAATATAAACAGCTCTGCTAAAAAAACAAATTATCAAAGACAAAAAAAACTACTATATTAAACTCCAGTCCAACCACACCAAAAACCCCAGACAATTCTGGAATTCAATTAACTCACTTCTCAACTCAGGTAGCAAAAATAATCCCTTACCCTGACACCAGCAAATCTGATCCAGAAATATACACTGTTCAACTCCTTCTTTACCGACTCAATAGCAGACCTTCCCAAACACCAGTCCTTCCCCTCAACTCAACCCCTCTACCCTGGCCTACACTCAACCCACTATCCCTAACCCTCCTCCCATATTTGAACTTAAATCCATCTCTACCTCCTACATAAAAATCACTCTCCAAATTAAAACCATGTTCCAATGCCCCTGACAACAACCCATCTTTCCTTCTAAAAACTGCCGCAGATGGAATCACCCTCCTCATTAGCATCCTGATCAATAGATCCATACAGGAATCCTATGTCCCCAAACTGGCATGCAGCCTTTATTCTACCTCTCCACAAATGAGACAAAAACAATAATATCTCAAACTTCCACCCCATAGCTATCCTCTCCCCAATCTCAAAAATTCTGGAAAAATGCATCCACCTCCAGCTCATGCCTTTCTTAACCAGAAACCAACTTATCACTCCAACCCAACATGGCTTCCAACCTGGTCATAGCACAATAACCACTCTTCTCTCTTTCTTAAATACAGTCAGCCAAGCCATGATTCTGGAGAAATAGTATCAACAGTTCTATTAGATCTCTCCAAGGCATTTGACACTGTCTCCCACAGCCATCTCCTGAGCCACCTTTGTAACCTTAATGTGTCTCAGAATACTCTATCCTGGTTCTCAAGTTACCTGTCTGATAGATCTCAGGATGTAAAATGGAGAAAAGGTACCTCACCTATCCTGCCTACCCCTACCGGTGTACCCGGATCCATCCTCGGTCCAATGCTGTTTAACATCTTTAGCAATGATTTCCACTTGTCCATACCTAACACCAAAACCATTCAATATGCAGATGATTCAACTTTAGTCTGCTCTACCTCTAACCTCTCTGAGCTCCAAACAAAGATACAAATTACCTTCTCTACCACAGAGAAATGGATGCTTTAAAACCACCTTTCGCTAAATGCAAATCCAAAATATTGCTATCCTCTCCCTCAGAATCCTTCTCTCTTGATAAAAACTCCTTCCAAATTATCAGGCATAACAACTCTCCCATAGAGGTTGTTCCCTTCACTAAACTACTTGGAGTAACTATAGATGAATACCTAAAATTTGATACCCACATACAGCAAAACATTAAAAAAAATCAAAAACTTGGCATGCTATGCAGAAACAACCACTTTTTCTCTCCTCCTACTAGACAAACTCTCGCCACTGCCTATCTACTTCCCTTACTTATGTACAGCACTCCTTTACTCACCAACCTATCTTCTTCTATCTCTTCCAAACTTGAAAATTGTTATAATAAAATTTCTAAATTCGCCACCGAAGCCAAATACTCATCCAATCATTGTAGTGCCCTGCACTTGTTAAACTGGCTAGAACTCCCCAACTATCTAGACTACTTCCAACTTACTACAGCCTACAGGCTAATATTCAAACCCACTATGCCCGGCACTAGCCAACATCCTACAACCATACACCCCACATAGAACTCTTAGATCTGCACATCAAAACCTAATCACTGTCCACAAACCTAAGCGTCCTGCTGGACAACTTCTCCTATAATTTTCCTTAGTCAAAAAATGTAATTCTCTCCCCCCTTCATTAAGGACTTCAGAAAACATTGGTATCTTTAAATCTCAGCTCCATTCTTACCTCTCCTCTAATTGGAAATGCAGCTGCACTCTCCCTACCTAGCCTTCTTTTACTTCACTCCATCTTGAATTTCTAAATACCTTGGCTCACTGAATATTTGCTAATCCAACAATACTGTTATCAATGTAAATATTGTAAATAGCTTTTTCTCTCTTCTCTTTGAAATGAACACATTACTGACAACCTCAAGATTTATATGCTGTGTAACCACTGTACAATTTACGTTTCTAACTTGAAATGCATTTGTATTTTGTAACTCTTTTTGCTATACTTTGCTGTATCTTTAACTATACTATGTATTGTGGAGCTTTTCTCCCTGGGCCTCCACTGAAAACGGGCTACCTGAGCCCAGAGGACCTCCCCGGTCATCAAACTGGAAATAAATAAATAAATAAGTGAGTTGTAGGCAACAGTCCCATTATTTCACAGTCAGTTCAAAGTACTACATTCTTTGGTTAATCACCTGTCAGCAGTAAGAGCTTCACCACAAACAATAATTCTGTAGTCTACCACACATAGCTGTGATGTGGCTGCTGATTTAGTTCTATTTGTACCTAGTGCTGAAAGTGCTCCATTTGAAGGTGCTTAGGGTTCAGAATGAGCTACTGTTGTGCATGGTGTCCCATCAAGGTCCTGCTGCCCAGCATTATTTTGTCAGGTGCATCCATGGTTTTACCCACATATGTCTGTGCTCATGTGCCCCTATGTTCCTGTACAGATGATAGCTGTCACACCTACTGTAGTAAAACTTGATGTTTATAAACAGAAGTAATATTTAATGCCACAGGTGATTAAGATGTTCACATGTCAGTATGCGTTGGGTTAGTAACATCATGCAGCTCTACCAGTGTGGACATCATGTTTATCTGTGTACTTGCACTTCCTGTGGTAAGTCATAGCATGCATGCCTATATCAGATAGTGCCTTATTGTTTTCACATGGACATACCATGAGTGCTGGCCTCTTACCTGCTGGCCTTCTCCAATCTCCAGTTCCCGCATGCCAGCTAGCTGTTCTTCCTGTGGCTGATCAGGTTAGGCTGTCTGATGTTCTTGGGGTGGGTCTTCTATAATACAGATTGGAAAGCCATAATGCACGGCTGTTGTCATTTTGTATAAGACTGTACACAGATGTTTATTGTGTTTGTTCAGGATTTCAACAGACCAAACACTGATTCAGTCACACTCCTGCGCAGTTAGTGTGCTGATTTATATTCTCCCTCTGCAGGCAGTTAGATATGGCATATAAGTTGTCATTAGCCAGAGCTCCAGGAGGAAGCCACTGTCTCCTATAAAATATAAATACATGACAGAATCATCTCTGATCTAATCTGCCTTTGGTTTAGCTGTATATATGTGTCAGGAAATGGTACTGACCTACTAGATATCCTTCAGGAATGTTATTTTTAAAGTTGTTATGTATAATCACTATAAATGGTGCCAAAATCTGCAAAATATATTTGTCTGCTCCACATGCAGTCTAACAGTTGACTGAATGTCATAATGCCATCTCTTCTATTTGATGTACCAATGTCAGTTTGTACCTATAATGTGACTTGACTGTGATATGTATGGGGTCAGTGTCCCTGTGAATGAATGGGAGGTGAAAAAATGCACACAGCTGTTTAGTGCCTGCACAACTCTTGGTCAATTTTGAAAGGATCTTTATGCCACCCATAGCATCATGAAACACAATAGCTAGATACTTGTTCAGGATGTGAGACGCAACAGGCTGGAACAACCCTAATGTGCCATCCATATGACATTGGACTATCTATATAAAGTATGCCCGGTGGAACACAAAGTGTTGTCGCTACTGAGACTGAGTTTCCCCACAGGCTGTATGGACTCATGTGTGGCACAAGCAAGTTTCAAGCAGCTAAAAAGTGCTAAGAAAGACATTTCAAAACAGAGCATATATAGTTCCCCTTCATATGATTGAATTTAGAGAAACTCGAAAGTCATAAACTCAAAACCAGAATTTCGAATTTAGAGAAACTTGAACATATGAAAGGGATAAATAAATAAATAAATAAATAAATAACACCTTTCAAATGTTTTCGCAGGGGGGCTTTGCCCCCCTGCACCCCCCCCACACCCCCTACTTCAATATACCTACTCCAAGATCGCACTATAGTGAAGGAAAGGGAAATCTCCCATTCTGCGCTATACGCCTAAGCGCAAAACAGAAGATTTTCCATTCCTCTGCTATAGTGCGGTCACGGAACATTCACAGTTAAACTGCTAGGGTACAGGGGGACCTGGTCCCCTGCAATAAGGTAAGTTAATGTTTATTTTTTTAAACCTAAGGCTCCCATTCACAATTTTGAGTGAATGGAAGTTCAAGATTCTGGTCTCAAGATAATGAATTTCGAGCTTCCATCCATTCAATCTTGTGAATGGGAACTATATATATATATATATATATATATATATATATATATATATATGAGACTCTGCTTTATACCCCACCTCTTAACTACAATACTAACATTTTCTGCCCTAACTAGTTCATTCCCTTACCTCCAGTTGTTTACACTAATCACATGATCTATTATCTATCTGACAAACCCACTACTACGCCTCTTCAAATGGTCAGTGTTTAACATCTATTAATGCATAAGTATGTTCTGTATTGTAATAGCTGACTTTATTTCATATGAATGTAATCTAATTAGCAAATGAATGTGTAATTGTTAATATGTGTTACTTGATGTCTGTTTATGTATATTGCTCGATGTCTGTTTAAAAATGTTCATAATATGCTAGAACTTTTCTTCCTGGGCCTCATCTCAAGAGAGTTTTTTGACTAACTCCAAGCAGACAAATTCTGTAAACAAATGCAAAAATAAAATTAAAGAAAAAAAAGATTTTAAAAAGTGTTTTCTGTTTATACAGTACTTGTTATTAGCCACCAGGTCAGACAGTTAGTCTAACAGGAAATCTGGACATTGACAAACAGAGCATCTTTTTTGCTGTAGTGTGCACAGAAGTGGCTACCATCTCCTTTATCATAATATTCATCTGGAAGGAGGCTGCTGTCCAGAATAGATGGACTTTCTTTTTTGTTTGAGTTTGTTGTTAGGCAGGTGCTTATGCCACTTCTGATGTGAGTGGCCCACAAATGCTTTATCTTTTATGGCTGTCATGGTGGCCCAAAATTCTATGGAATTTGGGTAGAATGCAACTGTTACAGGGTGTTAGATGTTGCTCAGTAGCATTTTTCATCTTTAGCAGTTCTTTCAGATTCACCAGTGTGGGAAACAGCACAACTTTGGGGTAGTGCTTTGATCCAGTATAAATGTTTTAGAAAAGAACACTTTTTTGACAACATTGCTATGCTTTATCTATAAAATGTTCACGTTATTTGCATAATTTGTAAAGAAACTAAAGAAGTTAGAAGAATTCTACTTTTAACTGTTGTTATAATGCTTCAAACAAAGATACTAATTTCTTAGATATAAAGGACAACAATTTGAGCATAAATAACTAAACTTTTCAATGCAATATATTCATATTTCTGCAGAAATTAGTCTGCCTGGTGAAAAGGTAAAATGAATTTATAGTGTGGGTGTGTGTTCTGGTCATTTAACCACTGTATATTTACAAAATGTTAGATATTAATAATATCTGAAGGTTTAAACACTGTTTAAATTACTTTTATTTTTGTCTAGACATAGCACTTTCAATTGAATATGTGTACACAAGCTGCAGAAATACACCAGAAATCATGTGTTATAGTTACATAATTATAGCAGACCTGTTAAAGGGGAAATGTTCAGACATTGTAAAAAACAAATGGTGTAAAGCATTCATGCAGATTATTACAGATCAATCTCCATATGTGTATATATATATATATATATATATATATATATATATATATATATGTAGCTAGATATAGATATAGATAAAAATATAGATATAGACATATACTAAAACATGAAAAAAGCAAACCATTATCTGTCATAGAAAATGGCTGACTAAGCAAAGTAATTATTTATAGATCGCTTCTGCCATACTTTCATACCACCAAGGTTAACAACAAGATATAATGATGTCAGAGAGCTATCAAGCAAGAACTATAAATAACACTAATGTATGTTTCAGAAATCTGAATATCATTCAGTTATATCCCTGCTCTAATATTTGCAGAGTGAGAGAGTGTGAAATACTAGCCAGATGAGCTGTTCACATTGAGATGTAAGCTGTACTGCATATCCTGTAAGGGAAATGTGTTTGCTATATTTTAAATATAAATGGTGGGCTTGGCATAATGATTAAGATCTTTACCTCATGAATGCAAGACACAGAGATTCTAACCTCAGGTTATTGGCTCATTGTAAAATTGCCTTTCAGGACAATTAGCCTCATATTCACCCATGCAAAAATGAGTTAAAAGTAACCTGAAATATGGGTATTGCTCCAGGGAATGCAGACAAATAACTTTCTTTTCTTGGAATTAGTTGTCTTCTGAAATGCATCATGGAAAATATTGTCACTGCTCCTGTTGCTGTTTTATATAAAGCACTCTCATACAGCATGGAGAAATGTTAGGTACAGTCATCGATTCCTCCTTGGCATATTCAGCTATTAGTGACAGTTACTGTAATCAAAGTTTCTTCATATTATTTTCTGGTAAAAGGCTTGTCAACAATGATGTTGAAAATTTTGAATTGTGAAGGTTCCCCTTGGCCATCTACAATTCATGTCACCTACTACAAAGCAAGACTGTGTATTAAAATGTCTATCATTAATATAGTCAGAGTTTAGTATTGGATTTCCCAAGGCATGTTTGACTTATATATTAAAATGTCTGTCATTAATATTAGCTAAGTGTGGGACTGGGTCCTAGACTTGACAAATAATGAAATTAAGGGATGAATGTCTGAGCACGTGTATAAAAGAAGAGGGATGTACTATTACAAAAGATAGACTTTTTGACAGTTGACTAGTTACTGTTTCTTAGTTTTGAGTCTTACTCTAGGTGGGGTAATTGTAGAGCTGGATTGATTACATGTAAGTGGTGAAAGGGAGGAGCTAACCTTTGACAGGATGAATAGTCTGGTTGAAACCAGATGATGTAGGGAGACATATAGCAATCAGGCAGGAGCAACTGCAGTTACTCTAAGCTGGGTGGGACTAGGATGTAAATGCTAGTTATCAATACAATGGGCCAGATTCATGATGGCTTGCACGGAGTCTAAGAGTAGAGTAAGACTCCATGCAGCCATCATGTCCAACGAGCGATCCAGGAACAGCCTGTAGGGGCGTGCAAGAGAGCTCCTAAAACGGCTTTTACATGGACAGGGCAGGGATATGCAAATTACCTCAATTGCAGGCGAAAGGCATGCAAATGAGGTAGATTTGCGATTCAGGAAACCCATACCTGTCTGAGTAAGAGGAGTGTTATTTGCAGAAATGTACTCAGTTGACAACTGAGTACTGTTCTGCAAACAGCAAAATGGAGCCGTGACAGCTCCAAATAAAGGTTGCATCCAATGCAGGAAGCATGCCAATGGCCAAATATACGGCCATTGGAAATGTTTCCTGATACAATATAAAAATAAAAATAATTTTTTTTCGCCGATTTCTGATGTTTAAGCGTAGCGCAGCGCCGCGCAAACGGGCTGTGCTCTAAAACCCAGAATACTAAAAATTAAAACCCACAAATGTGGAATTTATAGAAATTGTTAATGTACAAAGCAAGGGATGGCAGGCTGAAGACAACATGGCCACCGAGTAGTGGTTGCTAAGGGGGTAAGCTCAGTCTAAGACATGTAACCAAGCTCAGTAGGCAATCCTATGTAAATGAGTGTTAGGATAGTGAATCGCAAGTTTACATAGGAAATGAGGACAGTCAGTAAAGTGTAGGAGTAGGATATGGGGAGTAACAGAGTAGAAGATAGGTGACATCATGAGGGGGGTATGTATGAAAGAAGTGAAGCTCATTGGAGCAGAGTGGCATGTGTCAGCTGTCATTTATACATCATGGAAAGAGGTGTGTCAACAGGTAGGCTAGGGAAAGGCAAGAAATGGAAGGTGTATGCTGTGGATAACACCAAAGTTTCTTGCTGAGCGGGTATGCATGCGTGTGCACACCTGTAAACCCAAGTAAGACAGTGTGCGCATGTGTAAGCGTGAGTGTGCGTGTTTAAGCCGGAGTAAGCATGTATAAGGCAGTTTAAAGTGTTGTAAGCATATTTGCACTGGTGTGCGTGTGTTTTAACGCGAATAAGCAAGTTTTAGTCCATGTAAGCATGTGTGCATGCGTGTAAGCAGCTGTACGTGTGTTTGCGCTTGTGTGCGCGGTGCTCCCCCCTGAGGAAACAGAAAGGAAAAAGGAAGCACAACAAATAGTAGGAAGCTACCAGGGAGTACTAGCAGAGCTAGCGGGTGAAAACAATCAGAATCAGGCAATTACACAGGCAGTACACTAGCCCAGCCCAGCCTAGCACTTAAAACTTTGCAAACAGCATTCCATTATGTTTCTCACAAGAGACACTGCAGTAAGCTAATAGAAGTAAAAACTGAAAAAGCTTTACTGAGACAAAGAAATGTTAGGGGCTGCCATTGCTGTTATAAGGCGACATATGCAACATGCTGAGGGTGGTGACAATGGAAATGCTGCAGGACAACCCATAGTGAGGAGACGGAGAAAAGGTGCACAGGCTCAGGGTAACGTACCAGGGGCTACATGAGCTGTAGATAGTGTAGCGTAATAGAGTGGACAGAAACCTCCTGCAGCAAATTGCTGAGTTGTGCAGGCCACGCCTCACACACAGAACCAACAGAGGGGAACCCATCCCAGTGGAAACCAAGGTATGTGTTGGCCTAAGAATGCTAGCAACAGGTACCTTCCAGAGACCAACTGGTGATATGATGGGGATATCACAGGCATCAGCATCCAGGGTACTACACCAGTTTCTGGATGCCATGTCAGCACATGTTGGTGATCATGTATATTTCCCCAATTCCTGTGAGGTATTGGCCAGCAATATGCGTCTCTTCCAGCAAATAGCTGAATACCCTGAGGTAATGGGTGCAATAGACTGCATGCACATATGCATCAAAGTACCAGCCAGTGAGCAGGGTAGGGTCTACTTCAACCGCAAGGGCTTCCCCTCCATCAACTGCCAGGTGGTGTGTGATGCCCAGGGCATAATACTGAATGTGTGTGCAGGCTGCCCTGGAAGCTATCATGATTCCCATATCTGGCATCTGACACAGCTGTACCAGACATTTGCCAATGGGGACATCCCACATGGTCACCTAGTGGGGGATGCTGGCTATGCACTAGAGCCATGGCTGATGACACCCATTAAAAATGCTCACACACCTGAACAAGAATGACATAATGAGGCACATGCACAAACACGTAATGTAATAGAGCATGTGTTTGGGCTGCTCAAGTCATGGTTCCGGTGCCTGGACACATTTGGTGGAGCCTTGCAGTACTCACCAACTACATGTACCCAAATTGTCATGGTATGTGCTATGCTACATAATATGATCCTGCAAAAACAGCTGCAGCAGGACCAGCATAGGCCTGGGCCAAACAGCCCCCCACCATTGCCAAGGCCATCACAGGCAGAGCATGACTTGGAGGAGGAACAACCTGAGCCTGCCCCAGTAGGCAGAAGGAGACAGGCCCAGTATGCTTTGGCCTTGACAAAGAGGCAAAGCATAGTACATACACTGGCTCAGTAGGAACTCTGGAAATGATACCTCTCTTCGACTCGCACATAAAGTAAAATGGATGCCTAAGTTGACACTACCTGCTTCCAAACATGTGCAGGGAGTGTAGTATGTGCATCCGACATAGGCAGCCCTGCAGCACCACCTAAGGCATGAATGCCATGTGTTAAGCAATATAAAGCAGTGCTAAACAGCAATTACCACCATGTAGTATATGCAAACAAAATTGCACACACCAACTAGCACAACTGTGGTCAATGTTCAGTAATATTGGGCAACATCCAGCAATGTTGGTGAATATTTAGCAATGTCAGACAAGCCTGGTCTAAGTAGGGCATAGCTGAACAAAAGCCAACATGCTCATATTTGCTTAACAGGCCCTTATGCAGTCTGGTCTGTTCAGTATGAAAATATAAAGCAGTGATGGGCCTCGAACCCAAGATACTGTGCACTATAGCCAAAGTACTGAACCACTAAACCATAACAGTATTGCAGTGGTCCACCTGTATGATGGAATATTGATAAGTCTATGCAAAGTATTCCATGGAAACCCTGCAGGCACAGCATAATCCTTGTTGAGTTATGACACAAAGGTGAGTCCTGCAGTGAGAACAGAACCTGACTTCCAACACACACAGTATAAATGTTAATACTGGTCATGTTCACACACATCAACAAATGTAGTGGACCTCAGATAGCAACATACTGAAGGGTCACACTGGGCATGCTCACACACTTGAATAAATGAGACAAATGTCAGGCAACAAAACATGGAATGGCAGAACTGGGCATGCTCACACACTTAGGCCATGTCTGAGTACAGCAGCGGGCCACGCATATCTGGCAGTTGCATGTGTTAACCCAGGAACCTGTCACTATACAGCAATCTGCCCTGTGCACACAGTTATATGACAACAGACACATCTATAATATAGTGGAACCCTGTCATAATCTAATATGCTCTGCAGATACCGAAGTTGTTCATGGAAGCTGGTAAAGCAAAAATGATAAAGACCTGCAAATAGTATCAGCAATAAACATTGTGCATTTTGAACATTAACATAGGTTCAGAGGTCGATACTAGGCTATCTGCCCTAGGGCATGTACAAGCCCAGCCAGAGTGTGTTTGGCATTCGCAACCCTGTCAGATTACTACACTGTGTGTGTGAATAGTAGGTCACACAAGATAGCCCGTGTACGTTTAGGCTAGTGTGCCTTCATCTAGTAGGGACACAGAAGATATCCCAGGGGTAAATATACAATCACCCATACAGTCGTCAAGATGTCTCCAGTAGGTGGTCCGTGGGTGGCCCTGCCTATGTGAAACTGGGATTACATTCTGTAGTGAGTGGAGGCTCTGGGATAAGAATCTGTCCCTCCACAATGTCCTATTAACATCTGTGTTGAGGTATATGTCCCTGGAGTGTGTAGCTCCAAGGGAGTTGGATATCCTGAGGTGGAGCATGTCCAGTAATTCTGGGTTGGGTATATCTGTAAACAACAGGCACACATCATATCTGAGTAGGTGGTAAGCAACTGAGTAGAGCTGGAGTTACTGCATCTGAACTATGCAGGGCATCTGTGTGAGTCCCTAGATCTGCTTGGTGAGGACCTTCCATGGCCAGTACAGTTGCTGCAGGTGTCAGGTAAGATACACCCCAAATGTGGCATTGTAACCAAGCATGGATGTGATGAGTATAGGGGCACAATGACCTCACTCAATCTAGATGTGAAACCATATGGGATAAGGTGGCCCACATAGAAGGTGTGTCCAACCACTTTGGCAACGTGAATGTTAAAGGCAACAGTACGAACAAGCCATGTCCCCAAACCCCTAACAACTCCTACCATATGTAATGGAGTACTACCTATGTGGTAATGTGTGGGCATGTTGTTATTCCCAAAGGGGATGACTATGCAACTAATGGCATTTAGCTGTAGGCCATGGCTCAGGCACCAGTCATCCATCTCTGTGAGACCCTGATTGAGTATGCATGTGTCAGCTGGAGAGTTGAGCATGGCACCCAGTTTGCAGTCAAGAACAAACATGTTCAGCCATATTCCCCCTGTGGTAGCCTGTATGTAAGACAAATATATACTGAACAAGAGAGGTCCCAGGACCAAGCCGTGTGGGATGCCATGTGTAACTGGTGTATAGTCAGACATGGCACCTGCAATTCTGACCATGTGGGTGCCATCCCTGATCTAGGTATCAATCCATTGTGTGAGATATGTGTCCATATTGACGCTGGTGAGCCTATGCATAATGGCCCAGTGGGTTATTGTGTTGAAGGGTTTTGCAAGGTTCAGGTAGGCTGTGTGGACAGCCGTCCCTATGTTGATGGACCTGTAAGCCATTTAAAGAATGCAAACAGGTTCAAGAGGCAAGATTTGCCCACAACAACACAGAAATGTGTAGGACACAGTGTCTGTAGGTTCCCGATGTCTATGTGTATGAGTCCTATGACAATATGCTCCATATCTTTGCAGAACAGGCTACATAGGCTTATAGGGCAATATTGTCTGTGGTCCATTGTGGCACCAACTCTGTGAAGTGGGACCACTGTCACAGTATGCCATTCCTTGGGTACATATCCTGTGGTAACTCCGATATTGAACAGTGATGTAATGTGAGGGTTGCGTCTGTCATGATGCTCGTGTATGACGCAGGCTGGGACACCATCTGGTCACATTGATACTGTGATGTACGCTGTGGGGAGGGCAGCACTCACCTGTTACTGTGTGATGTCAGGGAGGTTATACTCTGTGGAATGGATAGTTGCTCCTTAAGGGGGATGGGTGGGAGACATCTGCACTGAACCTGTTTGCCAGGATGTAGGCAATGCCAGTGGGTTCAGCGTAGGTTTATTCAGTATGCAGTAACTCACAAGCATATCAGTGAGTGTCAACCCAGATTCCTGACATAACTGAATAAGGCCGTGTGATAGTCCTACATGTCTGTTGCAATTGTCTGGTAGAAGCGGCCCTTAGAAAAGTCCATGAGTGATTGTAGCTGTCTGCTAGTACAGATCACAGATGTCTTCCCAGTCTGGGATTGTGCTCTGTCATGCAGTAGCTTCCTGCTGACATTGTACAGCTTAGTAATGGCTGGGGTCTACCAGATAGGTCCCCTGCCTTTGTAGTAGTGGGTCCTGTTGTTATTTGGGATAGCACAATCCATGCAATCCACTAGGTGTCCATAGAATGTGTATGTAAAGGATGCAGCAGTGTGAGCCGTATATGCCACTGTCTCAGGCTCTCTGAAGGATACCACCTTACTTCAGTGATGTGAGATGTTGGCTCATGAGAAGTTCACCAAGATTACCCAGGATGGGTGTTTGGAGGGTATATGTATGTCCTGTGAGATACATGTATGTTCTGACCTTACCAATGAGGGGTATATCGCTGGTGTGGAACATAGAGTCCCCATGTTGGTGATGATCAGGTCCAAAATGTATTCCCCCTTGTGGCTGTGCTGATTGGTTGTGCCATAGCATATGAGTCTACAAATTGTAGCGACTGTTGGGTGAGGGTGTCGGGGCTTGAGTAGTATCCCCAGTCAATATTTGTGTATATGACATCACACAATATAATGGTGTTTGTGGAGACCTTCATATTCTCCATAGTTCCCATGAAAGCCGAATGTGGTTCCTGAGTTTGGGAGTGTGTTCTGTAGCAGGCAACAAACTGAAAGGCAGTATTGCACAATGGTAGTTGTATATGTATGGTCTGTGATGCTTTTTGCAGTGCTACTAACCCGGAGGTGTGTGTATCTGTGATGTATATGGATACTCCCCCTAGTTGTGTTGTCTGTTCCAAGTCTTGTTGTCAGACAGCATGGTATGAAACATAACCTAGTAGTGCTGGTGTGCATAAGCGAGCCTGAACCAGGTGTCTGTCAGTGCACATATATTGCTATCCTCCATACTGAGGAGAGTCCTGAGTGGCCACAATATGAGGTTAACACAACTGTTGTTGAGCAGCATTACCCTTAGTTTCATTTAACCTGTAATGTCTATGGAGGTGGGTTTCTCTTCTGAGCCCTGCTTAGAAAAGGCACTATGGTGGTAGCAAGAGCCTTTAGCCAGCATTCCAAAGTCCAAGGGTGACAGGTGCAAGCTGTCCATAGTGAAGCTACGTGGCATGTTGAGCATGTCACCATATGCCGACAGACACTGTATCCCCTATGAATGAAACAAATTTGTTAGGCAACTGTTAAATGTGATATGTGTGTCCGTATACTATTGACATCATAACTGGTGGGTGTAAGATGCTAGACAAGGTCAGGGTCATACTGGCCTGGGCTACATGATCAGAGTGTTCCTCCATGTATCATGTCATGTGGTCCAGGGAGTAACGTCTGAGGTTATACACACCAGCATGGACAATGATGGTGCCAGACTTGTACTTGTTTTGGAGTGACCTGACTGCCTGTGTTATGCGGCAGATCCTGGCACCCAATAGACAGCCCAAAGTGACTATTCCCTTGTTAGGGCTGGTGAGTGGTACATCAGTGTGTCTGACAATAAGTGTCGCCTATTACAAGTGTATTAGGTGTGTTGTTTAGCCCGAAGGGCAGTGATTGTGTGGCACACTGATATTGTGAACATTGTGATATGTGGGTATTGTAGTGGGGTAGCAGGTCTGTGTGCATCTACTTTGGAGGTCTCTGCTGCTTAGGTAGAGTACATTTACAGCATCCAAGTATGTCTATGTGTGCTAATGTGGTTTGAGTGCTGTTGCTAGAGGATATGTGAGACTGATATGTGGTGTGTGTGTTTACCTTCACCACCTGATAGACTGTGCCAGTCATGGGTCGAGAGAGTTCAGCTCCCTGTATGTCTATATAGGTGCATCTCACACATATATCTGAGTTTGTCAGAAGGAGAGGTTTGTCTGTGTACATGAGGCAGATGTGACATTGTGTCAATATCACAATATCCACCAGATGGACTGAAGATTACACACAAAACCGACACCTGGACATGCCAGGATATTATCATGACATACTCTGTAGCCTGATCACAAAGGATCAGTAGGGTGTTAAGCATGTAAAAGAGTATAACAGGGATTAGTGCTCATGTTCGTTGGTGTTTTGTAAAGAGTAGCTGAGAAGGAGTCCAGACTGAATAATGACACCTCCTTCAGCTATGTCATAAATATCAATGTACACCGATATATGTCCTGAGTCAGGGCCAACTGTACCTGAGTGACAATGCCGACATCATGACAGACAGGCCCATATGTACATACCCATCCCCCACTGACAATAGTCCACATCAACATACCAGGAAATATCACATGTAGAATGGATGAGCAGCTACCCCCACTGCCAAAAGCATGGCAGCAGGTGGAATACATTGATTCCCAATATGTATCATGCACAAACTACAGAACAAATAGATCATGCATCTGAACAGTCAGTTGAGCCTCACCCCCTACACAGGATGTGGAACCGTTGAATGTGTCACAGCTACATATGGCACTCCCCACAAGTGTTGGTGCACAACACACCATGGGAAGTCAAGTCCAGTATGCTTATGAGGTCTGATCTGCAAGGTCATTGAGTCCATCATGGTTGCAGTCATAAACAGAGCTATTGGAAGCTGGCATATACACAACCCTACCAACTGTGGTATGTTCATGTGCGGATCATGGTTTCCAAACATGCTAGACTGTTTGCAAGGCAGCCACCCAGGACATACATCAATGAACACATCTACACATGTGTCACATAGACTTTGAATAGCCCTTTATCAACATCCCAGACACATGTAGTATCCACAAAACCAACAAGCTGTGCATAAATATGTGTTGACATATGACGGAATGTCAATGTGTCCACAGATAGCTCACACAAGGTAAGGATTCTGAGGTCTTGTTCAAGCTGTTGACACCTGCTGACCCACATGGACCATTCCTGGAATGGCATAAAACAAAGTGTACACACATCACCATGTCCAGTCTAATGATGTCACCATCCTATAAATACAGCAGGAGAAGGAAACCAGGCAGTAAAGCAAATAGTGTGCTGTGTTAATGCATCTCTCTCCAGTATCATAACATAGTTAGGTAGGGATTTGAATCCTGCAAACTGTGTCTGTGTGTGCAGTTTCCTTTGAGAGGTATTCCCTTTTTGGAGACTGTGAAAACTCACTAAAAGAGGTACATTCCTCTTTGGAAAGTCTGATGATGTCACCATCCTATAAATACAGCAGGAGAAGGGAAACCTACCAGTAAAGCAAATAGCGCACCGTGTTAATGCGTCTTTCTCTAATATCATAACTTAGTTAGGTAGGGGTTTGAATCCTGCAAATGCTGACTGTGTGTCACTGTTGGTCAATGTGGTGTGGGTTTTGCTTTTACCATGGTATGACATAGTATAATGACAACAGTAAGTGCATTGCACACATCAGGTATCTGTGTGGCAAATATATATGTGTACATGTCCCCTCAATCAGTACATAGGTGTGAAGCCTGCATACTACATGAATACATTTGTTTCCATTGACAGGTTGTGCTGCTGCTTCTCAGATCATAGGTCACATATGTATGTATGTGACATGGCCGTCCACTGTTGTGTTCTGTGGCCAAGGTCATCTGTGGCACAAACACCCATGACAGTTACTTAAGAGTAGTGTGAGTGAGGGTATATGCCTAGGGTATATGTCAGACATGGTCATACACAACAATGTCTGCCAAGAATGGACAGTCTTTATAGGTGTACGACCACCTTGCGGATATGCATTCAGGCCTCTAATGTCTTATGTGATACACCTTGGGAATCCACAATACCTATGGATATGTGGATACCAAGGGACACATGACATAACATGGGTCTGTATGTACACAATGGTACCCAACATACATATTGAGGGTTACCACCTGTGTGGTACTGACGGGATAGTATGTATAGTACATGAGGATGACTATGCCATAGTCGGCTTACTGTTATACAGCATGTCTCAGACAACAGGTATCTGTCTGTATGATACGCTTGTGTAGGATATGCGTCCCATCCAGGGAATGAATTGTAGGCCAATCCATGCATTCCCAGATTTGGATGGACACATCCCTAGTGTGTCTGCATGTACCTAAGGGGGCTATATGACACACAGGTGTGGTCACAGTAATGGGTGGCGGTCATTACCACTGGTTAGTGTTATAGTGTAGTACAGGAAGGATCCAATTGATACTGAGTCCCCTACTACTGTGTGTCATTTGTCAGGACATCATCCAATGATTGCTTATAGTCATGCTGTTGAGGTTGTGTATACTACCAGACCACAAATCATTGATAGATATTAACGGTATCATCTTCAGCATAGTGTCAACCCATGTCATACACACATCTACCCATGTTAGTACATAACTGTAGTAGAATGCATACTGGCCATTGAAAGATGCTATGAGATGTTAACAATGTGTACAACAGGGTATGCCACACGTCCCATGTGTCCACTATGCACGTACATCCAGACAGTGCACACCCACCATGTTCACAGATGTACACTTGCTAATCTGTACTGCACACATCACACACGTACTGTCCACTCACTAACACATGCTGGCAACACATAACACATCAGTCAAGTGGCACATGGGTGGATAATACATACTCAGACCTAACAGTGGTGTAAACAATGCTACATTGACAATCAGAGCTTTGATGCATAATGTCTGCTCAGATATACCTACAAGGATGTAGTTACACTTCCTTGTTGACAACTTGCTATTATTGCTACACTGCTATAGTGTCACCCTGTGCATCAGCACCATGTTAGCTTGTCCCTCCATCAATAATACAGATGACAGGAGGCAGCACAGGTATCATCATATGTACAGGGCATTTTGTTGTTTGCCAGAGCCTGACATTGACCCATCCAATCAACATGTCTGTGTGTGTGCGTGTGTGTGTGTGTGTGTGTGTGTGTGTGTGTGTGTGTGTGTGTGTGTGTGCGTGGGTGTGTGTGTGTGTGTGTGTGTGTGTGTGTGTGTGAGGGACAACAGTACAGCATGGGCCAATGTTGATTTAATGTGTGTGTGTATGTGTGAGCCCTAGTTGTTTGCTTAATGTGTGTGTGTCTACATGCACACAGCTCCACAATGTGGCTGCCATATATGGTGGTTTGTGGGACAGCCACAGACTGTACCTGCTAGGCTGTACAGATCACTGTCTCTGGCCACTGACATAGTACCTGTGCCTGGCAGGGGTGCTACGGACAGTATCGGATACCAACCCTGATTGGGTACTGTCATCAGAGGCATGACGACTGGACCCATGTCCCTGCTGGGACTGGCCATTGCCACATGCACGTGGTCTACTGGGATGGTCAATGGACAGGCCAGCACCAGGATTGCTGGGGCTGGTACTGCCACTACGGGAGCGGCTGTGAACTGTGGGCTGTCCGCGACCATTGCCAGCTATTGCTGTTGCTGGCATGCATCCGCGTTGACGTTGCAACCATCCCGCACGGTCCTGGCTCAAGCAAGACATGTTGTGGAGGGCATCTATTGTCTCCCCCCAACGTCTGTCAATGACCTCGGTGTAAGTCCAGATGGCACCGGCAAGGTCATGGATGCTGTCATTGATAGCGGTGTAATGTGTCCTCTGCGCCCTAAGTCCCTGCCTGGTGTACCGCTCCATACGTGCCTGAGCCTGCATTACAGCCCGGAACATAGTGGTCATCATAAGACCTGTGAGGGCACGCCTGCCAGGGGCAATATGACCAGTGGTGCTCCCCTTGGACCTCCGCCTATGTGGTACCATTCCAGGTCTACGGCTATGGCTGCTGTGAGGGGATGCAAGTGCCATGGGTACCACACTCTCCTGGTTAATGCCAACTGTATGCTGTCCCTCGCCTATGGCCATTGGTGGTAAGGGATGTAATGGCTTTATGAGTGTGCACATTGATGGGGTTGAACACTGTGTACTGTCGATTGGCGGACCAACGACAGACCCTGTCAAATCTCCCTGTGTGAAAATACATGTGTCATCATCCCCACTATCCGTGGCAGTGGCTTCAGGTCACCTGCTGCTTTTCCAACTCCTAACTCAGCACCTGTGAGAGGAAGACAGGAAGCACACTTTACGGTCTGCACATGCACACATGTACACATGCACAGAGGAACACAGGAACACATGCACACTCCTCACTACAGCAGATACACACACACAACAGCAATCCAAAACATACTCAATAGTGGTTGAAGGTGGGTGACAGTATCACAAGGCAAACAGTCACGTCACACGTGTCATCATGCAGAATGAGTGTTGATCAAGTCCATGCAGTGTGAGTGTAGACAGCCATAGTTAATGACACTGTACATGGCTGTGGTGCATGTGTGTACATGTTCAGTGATCGCCTATACCCTGGAACACAATGTGTACAAGGACACAACATTTCTGTGCAAGTATTATAAGCTCTGCAATGTCCTATGCACCATCACTCACAGGTATACATACCATGGCTGCATGTGTTATCTGTGTGTCACATGGATTTCCATCTCTGATTGCAGTGTCTGTGTCTGTAGCAGGTAATTGTGGACACAGGTATAGCACATGCATGCTATGTACACACACTGGATGAGTGGTGCATGTGTACGTAATGGAATACCAATCCTGGACATGGCCATTGTAACTGTATGGGGTGTAGTACTATTAGCCAGTGTGCTAGACCACTGCCTATCATGCTGTACCTGAACTGCAGTGCAGTGGCTAAGTTCACAATTACACAGCCACGTTGCACAAGGGTGTGTGAGGTGCCCAATAGGGAGCATTGCCTAACATGACTGTGTTATGTGTTGAAGAGTGTGGTGTGTGGATGACATGTGGGATACTGAAGTGTGACCTGGCAGCGGGTGTTTGGTTACAACATGTGTAGCATGTTGAGGTGTACTGCGTATGACAAACGTGTTATGTTGTGTACATGTGTGTCAACTGTGCCTATCCAATGTGCAGTACAGTGTTGCCACATTTGTGTCTGATGCTCTGTGTATTGCATGTGATTGAGGCAGCTACTGACTTTACTGAGATGTTTAATGTCTCACAGCAAACATGCACAGCATGCATTATGTGTAGGTGTGTTATGTGTACATGGCCTACACCTCACCTATGACATGCACATTTCAATACCAACTTTAAAGTTTTAACACACTCACCAGCATGTGTCGTCTGCCCTGCTGTCACACCAGAGGGACCTACAAGAATATGACACAGTTTGTCAGTGGCCACAACTGTGGCATTGCTGCTGTGAGTGTGCTAAACTACAGTAGAACAACATGCATAGGTGTACAGATACTATTCACAATATCTGTATTGCACACATTAGGCAGCACAACTGCTAAACACAGTACACATCTCACATATGCATAATCTAACAATACAGGTAACAGTAGTCTACAGCTAGGGCATGTTACCTGCACGCTCCATGTCACCATGCTGGGTGGCTCCAGCCTCCATGATGACACATGTGTGATATTGTTGCTGCTGTAGGCCAGGAGCCACTACACTTAGGAGCAGTTCCTCCACTCTGGTGAGGGGGGGATGTATGGCGACCCCACCACATGTGGCAAGCTGTTGTCTATGGATATCAGACGTACGCCACCGGACATGTCTAATTAAATCACTGTAGTGATGGCGTACCTGCTCATATGTCTGGTGAGGGGGGGATGTATGGGCGCCCCACCACCTGTGGCAAGCTGTTGCCTATGGATATCAGATGCACGCTGCCGGACATGTCTGATTAAATCACTGCAGTGATGGCGTACCTGCTCATATGTCTGGTTATGCATGCCTATGTCATTTACCCGACGAACAAGATCTTGCCACAGTGCAGTACACTCTTGCTGGTGCTGGCTGGCCCTGGAAAACAGCAAAGTATAGTGCTGAACCAGGCTGTGGTGGATTTCCTGTTCCTCTGTGGCTGTGTAGGAGGGATTCCTTTGATGAGCCATTAGCCTGGAAGACAAGTAAACGATATGTGTGAGCAAGTCATGTGGCACACTTAATATTATACAGTACAGATATCAGTTAACTGCCATATATAGCATCTGTTCGTCTGTCAGAGGATACGCACATTCAATACCATATATCAGTGCTCCGCCCACAACTGGCTGACAGTGCCTGCCACACTCCACATAACAAACCAGTATACACCAGTACTCGGCACAGTGTTTGGGATCCATTGCACAGCCTTGCCAAGGGGGTACATATCAAGCTAATGCATGAAGAAATATGCCATCCATTGCAATGAATGTGATGTACAGTTACAGTATAACCAGTAACCCACCCAAGTTGTTGATGCCATACCCCTGCCTAACATATGTGCACATTTGTTAATATAGCTGGCATACTGCTGTAACAGAGTATACATGTAGCCAGGTACATACACAAACCCTGCAACACACATGTGATTGCAGACATGGTACAAGCATCATTACACACACATCAGACATTAATACAACACACAGATGTATGCTGACACAGATGAGCATTTCCTGTGTACCTTACAGTACTGTGTGCCCCTACTTACAGATACCTATGCCTGAGGTATGTAATCTGTGCAGACTACAGGAAACACACAAGACAGTGTTACCAGGGAATGTGAACATACACCATACTGTGCTGTCCATATATATCTGTATCTCTCTCTCTCTCTCTCTCTCTATATATATATATATATATATATATATATCTACACACACACACATATATATATATATATATATATATATATATATATATATATATATACATATATGTACATATATATATATATGTGTGTGTGTGTGTATATACATAGATATATATATCAATATATATATATATATATATATATATATATATATATGTATATATATATGTGTATGTATATATACACATACATGCATATATATATATATATATATATATATATATATATATATATATATACACATACTTGTAAACATCCATTGCTGTACATATACATGTACATATAGGCACATATACTGCCCACCTTTCATGGTGGGAATATCAATTATGAAACAGTTGTGAGACATACAATTAGGTAATAATATTGCACAGTGTTGTGCAGAATGCATTTCGCTGTCCTCAGGCCGTATAGCTGTAGCAGACCTCACTGGCTGTAACTCAGTCCCACGGCATTTAACCACCACATGACATTTACCAGCACTGCTTGCTGTTTTCAATGCCACACACTACAACCTACATAGATATGTGCACATAGCAACCTTCAAATACATATATATGTCCAGCCTTCACTAACAGTTGCAGTATGTCTCTTGCCCTACGCACATCTGCATATACATATAGATACGGCTGCTACCACATATGGAGGGTTCACAGTATGTAGAGTACCATTCAGACACATCATTCGGATGCCAGCAAATACATCTCTGTTACATACCTTACCTTTGTATTTCTCACCTCTGTTTGTTGTACCTGTTGGCGTTTTTTTTTTTTTTTGGTTGGTGTCTCCAACTGCCTCTGTTTGTTTTTTTTTTTTTTTTTGGTTGGTGTCTCCAACTGCCTCTGTTTGTTTTTTTTTTTTTTGGTTGGTGTCTCCAGCTGCCTCTGTTTGTTTTTGTTTTATTCTGGTTGGTGTCTCCAACTGCCTCTGTTTGTTTGTCTGTCTGTCTCTCTTGCTCTCTCTCTCTCTCCAGTTGCTGCAATGATATTATTGCATGTGTGGACAGCAAGTACAGGCTGCTTTTGTAGGTATCTGCACATGTGCATGTGATGGCCTCTGCACCAATTGGTGCCCACCATTTAGTAATTGCATGCAGTCTGTTGTGTGGTAATTGCAGTTCTCACTGTGATTTCAGGACACTGCTATAAAATGATAGGTTAGGTAGGCGTAGGCCTTTCAGTTTTGCAAGGTGGGGCCCAGGCTTGCTTGCTGTGGACACTGTTGTGTCAGTCAGAAGGTTGGTATATGTCTCATATCTGAAACTGGGTTGTAGCCAGTGAAATGCATGTTTTACTGAAACCTGCCTGTTGCCTCTTCCAGTACACACTTCTCAGTGTGTAAGTTTACTCACACCTCCTAATGCTAACACTGGATACATGGGAGTATGTACTTTCATTTGGAATTACAGAATTAACTGGCATACAACAGTAGTTATTGCAATGTATTCCTATGGCTTTCCTATTTTCCCTTTACATTCACTCCTTGTAATGCATGTTATATTTTTTATTGCAATGTATTCCTATGGCTTTCCTATTTTCCCTTTACATTCACTCCTTGTAATGCATGTTATATTACTTTTTTGCAATGTATTCCTATGGCTTTCCTATTTTCCCTTTACATTCACTCCTTGTAATGCATGTTATATTTCTTTATTGCTTTCCTATTTTCCCTTTACATTCACACCTTGTAATGCATGTTATATTTCTTTATTGCAATGTATTCATGTGGCTTTCCTATTTTCCCTTTACATTCACTCCTTGTAATGCATGTTATATTTCTTTCAGCACCAAGTTATTGTATATCTGCTGTGGCTTAGTGGTACATCATGCAGACTGGTGAGTCCAGGGTGTGGGGTTTGAGACTGACAAGGGTATTTTATTTTGCTGCTGAGCAGTACAAAGGCCTTGTCATACAGAGTGACTAAGTCACTTTTAAGCAGTTGTGAGCGGGTTTGCGCGGGTTTGCGCGACGCTTAGTGATGCTAAGCTACGCTTAGCTTAGCTTATTGTATTTTAGCAATACTAAGCTAAGCTTAGCTTAGCTCATTTTATGTTAGCAATACTAAGCTAAGCTTGGCGTAGCTTATCATATCTTAGCAATGCTAAGCTAAGCGCACACATGCGCACACTGGTGCAAACCCGCTTACTACTGTTTACAAGTGCTCACTCCTGCTAACCCCCATACTCATCTCTTTGACATAAAAGTAAATGGGGAGATAGGAATGTGGTGATAAAGGGTGCACAAAGAGAGGAAGACAGTAGGGAAACCAGCTTGGGATGTACACGATGGGTGTGGAGAAGGTCCATAGCGGCCCATTTCTTTACCAGCAACAGCTGTGCATATGCAATACATTAGGTGGGATATTTGAAACCTTCCACCCCTGAGAGAGGGGTGAGCACAACTAAGTATGTTGTACTACCAATTATGAATATCAGGCACATGCACTGTTTGTGAACTGTTATACTGCCAATAGTATGTTACTCACTTCTGAGCAGTTTGCGGTTTGTGTTGACATTAGCACAGTCTGCTCATGACAGCTGGACATATTTCTGTACTGTGTATGTCTACCTACACCCTTGGTTGTGCCTGACTACACAGGTATATAGTACCTTTGGGTAGGGGTGCAGAACTGCAGAGTACATTATTTATTATCGTGTGATGTTTATCTTACTGAACATGCAGAGTTGCTGTGTACCTGTAAGTCTATGAAGGCTTGTAGTCTGTCTGAGTAGCTCCCACCTGTGGACATATCCAGATGGTAAACAGAGGTCAGCCTAGTATTCTTTGATTGTGCACCACAGCAGTCTTTTCAGCACTTGAACAATGGCATTGTCACGGGTGGTTGCTAGCAGTACATGGCTACATCCTTTGATATTTCTGCGTTGTACTTCTACATAAGGGCATGCTTGTGGGATTCATTCTACAGCTATTTGCAGAGTGTGTAACAGCAGACAAGCTGATATGCCTGTGTATTTCTGACTCTTCCAGGCCTCAGATACTGTCACGTATATATTTGAACAGCCTCAGGGAAAGGTACATATAACTGGGTTACATCTGCGATATAGTTCAGACATTTTGCAGTTCAGACTTTGGGGGATTCAGAGCATATGTATTACTACACATTTTCTGACATGCAAGCGGTGTCTACTCTTACTTATTGACATTTGTCATTAAGTGAGATTCAACACTTGCCTGCCTACTGTTAGTAGATTTCACAGGGAGTCAGAGGGGCACAGCTAACATTTATTTACAAATCAGGGTCATCACTGTAGATCAGTCACTATTGGGAGGTCTGGCCTGTGACCTATGCAAATATGCCAGTGTTTATCCTGCTCTGATACTGTGTGGAGTTTGTAAGCTGCTACTGTAACCTAATTCCCTACTAGCATGGCTGATTCTCTTTTCACAGTCATGTCATGCAATTGCACAACACCTGCTGGCTAAGGCCCACAGAACAAGATTTGTGTTATGCCATTCCTATTTTCACTTTACATTCACTCATGGTAATATATTGCTTTCAGCACTGAGTTATTGTATATCTGCTGTAGTGTAGTGGTACTTCATGCAGACTGGTGTGTCCAAGGTCCCGGGTTCGAGACTGGCAAGGGTATTTTATTTTGCTGCTGAGCAGCACAAGGGCCTTGTCATACAGAGTGACTAAGGTACTTTTAAGCAGTTCTAAGCAGGTTTGCACGGGTTTGCGTGACGCTTAGCGATCCTTAGATAAGTGCACACAAGTTCACACCCGCGCACCCCTGCTAACTACTGCTTAAAAGTGCTTACTCCCGCTAACCCCGCGCTAATTTCTTTTAAAGACAAGAAAATGGCGAGATAGGAAAGTGGTGAAAAAGGGGGGCACAAAGAGGGAAAGACAGTAGGGAAACCAGCTTGGGATGTGCATGATGGGTGTAGGGAAGGTCCATAGCTGCCCATTTCTTTACCAGCAACAGCTGTGCATATGTATGGAATTTGGTGTGAAATTTGAAACCTTCCACCCCTGAAAGAGGGGTGAGGACAACAAAATATGTTGTACTGCCAATTAGAATTATCAGTTTACATGTCCAGTGGACATGTGTGCAAATTGGGCAGCTATGTATGGGGCGTAATTTTTTTCTAGGAACAGATTGCCCTTTTTTTTATTTTTCTTCAGGTGAGAGTGGAATGTGAGGTAGAGGAAGTAGGTATATTTGGGGAGGCAGGTTGGGGAGGTAAACAGAAAAGACAAACAAGAAGCATACAGGGGCGGAGCTTGACACATAGGGTGGGTGAACACAATTGACGGGGATGGATGTTTGGAAATCGCAAGCCCATGAGCCCACAGATGGTAACAGTGGAACTGAGATCCCCACCCATGGGCAGTCACCACTGCACCTTCACAGCCCCAAGGGTGGCTGTGCTGGGGGCTGAGTAGGATGGGCAGGCTCACCCGAGAGATGCGCCACTCACGCCTCAAGCTGGCATAGGGGATCAGTGACTGAACGCTGGATCACCGTATGCACCACAGCCTGGAACCTTCGAAGGGTGACGGGTGGCCCTTCTCCACCCATGCTTGCATGGGGGGGATGAGCCCCATCCCCTGCAGTGCTTCCACTCAAAGGTGGCACAGGACCAATGGAGGAGGGGAGTCCGGGCTGTGCACCGGAGCTGCTGGTGCCAGGTGCACTCGCCAACTGAGGAGGGACAGGTGGGTCCGCTGGGACCGGACTTCCCATACGTTCTGTGATTAGGTGTGTTTAATTACAACATAAACAACAGCATTCCAGATTAGTTGTAACAGCATGCAGTAATATTCCCATTAACCCAACACACCAAGGTTCCAACAGTTGAACAGCAAGCATAACACATGCATATATTGAACGACAGTGGATATTCCAACAGCATGCAGGGATGTTTGGTAGCAACAGGCCACCATGAATGTGGTGTTTGAACAGGGCACATGCATCAACATCAATGCAAATATTTATAAAACAATAGGACATATGTCCCAACAAATATTTAAGGTTACACATATCCATTGAGGTGTGGAATTGCATGGATTATGCACATACGGTAGGGTGTAGAAAAAAACCTCAGTTAACATCTTATAATGACCTTTTAGTCTACACTACATTCCCAGTGAATGCAGTTGTATATCTCCTACCTGCATTATTACACTTGCCACCATACATTAGGTTGTGTCATGGGTTTGGCTAGTTCAATATATGCCTGACCCATATCTGACATACTAACTGTCCAGGATCAGGTGTTACTGCTACATATTTCTTGTTTGCATTTATATTTCTTTATCTACATATCTGGGATGTTTTTCACATGACATTTTCACTTCTATTTGTACAGAACCCTGCATTTCACACACACTCACATTTCTGGTGAATAATTACATGCTGCATGTGTGCCAGGTTTACTTATTCATGCCAGCCAGTAACTGACTAGTGTGAACTTTATATATGTTTCACAGCTACTAGCACTTCCATCACCCACTTATATGAGACTGCATAACTCTGGGTTGCCAGCACATTTTCAAACAGTACTGTTTGTATAATGCAAGGGTACAACAACTTTTCAGACTCTGTGAGACAGACACACTCTGGGTTTTAGACCTTTATTAATGAAATTGCACACTTTTCCACAGGCTCACTCCTTTATTTGTTTTAATGGTGTTTATGGCAGACATATTCAAGACATATTATACCTTTATTAATAGGTTAGAACAATCTTTTTTCAGGCTCACTCACTTATGTTATATGACAGTGCCTGAAGGGATATTATTCCAGACATATGTTACCTTTCTTAATGGGTTACTACACTCTTTTTCTGCCTCTCTGACGTTTTTATCTGACAGTACATGCAGAGAATGTATTCAGGCAATTCTATGGCTGTTTTATTGAACTACAACACTTTCTTTCATGCTCTCTCCCATATTTTATATAACAATACATGCAGAATAATCACTAACCTGCCTGGTGGCGCAACCTTAGCAGCCTATCAGCATAGGCTTGCTGATTCGCAGCACAGTCACCTGCAGCTGTAAAGTAAATGAAGGGATATTGAGACATACCTATCCGTTATACATACTCCATTATCAATTCTTACATACTGCATTCCATGGCTACATACTCAGTTGTGGGGCATTCTGAATCCCACGGGCCTCCTGTATCCACTGATTCAGGCAGTCCTGCTTTCATCTCTTCAGGTCTGCATGGTGGTGACGGACCTGCTCACCAGTCCGGGGAATGCCTGTGGCACTGGTGAGGTCACGAGCTAACCGGTTCCAAGCCTCTGCCTTGTACACTGTCCCTTGGAAATGGCCTTGTAGGAGTCTTGTCTCGTGACGGTGGACAAGGAGCCAAACCATGTATTTGGACTCCTCGATGCCCCAACGTTGCGCTTGGAAGCGTGAACCCTCTCCTGCACCTGCCATTCTGACTGCAAATGTGAGCTACAATCAGTTATGGCGAGTATTCCCGCCTATGGGGCTTAAATATGCTGCATTTCCCGCACTTTTTTGTGATTGGCCATTTTATAAAATTCTTGTCTGACTGCAGACCTGCTTAGTAATGGTTAAACTACCATTTGTAAGTTTATGAATGTTAATAGTGGCTGCTTTCCCTATGTTGTCATGGCTTAGTGGTTCTGTACTTTGATTATGATGCAAAGGGTCTTGGGTTCGAACATTGGCATGCTTTTATTTTAATACTGTCTAGACAGGCTAGGGGGCGTGGTTGCATTTAAGCAACTTAGCTCTACGTTGCTCCCCAGTGCCCTATGGTGCCCTGGTTGGCGCGGAGCGCACATCCACGCAAACACATTGCACTGAATAAAGCACTTTAAAACTATGGGCAACTCTATATTTAGCTGGTTAAAGCGCTATTAAACTATGGGCAACACTGTTTAGCTGGATAGAGCGCTATTAAACTATGGGCACCTCTGTTTAGCTGGGTAAAGTGCTATTAAACTATAGGCACTCTGTTTAGCTGGGTAAAGCGCTATTAAACTATGGGCAACTCTGTTTAGCTGGATACAGAGCTATTAAACTATGGGCACCTCTGTTTAGCTGTGTAAAATGTTGCTTAACACCAGGCTATCTGGGTCCTTTAAAAATATATATTTTGTTCACTGATACATTGGCCATGTCACTGCTTTTAATAAAATTTTAATCATATATGTCTGGTATTATTTCAAATACTGATTTAAAACATAAATAAGAAGGGGAGTGGTGGGACTCGAACCGTGAATGCCTTCTCTTTGTGCATATGCTCTACCTTACGCCATTGCAATTTGGTGCGATTTGCATAAACATTCTTTCTTATTCTCTTCCATGTCAGAATTGCTAACTTCAGCTAAGCAATGGGCACACCTGCACACACACGCGCCAATACGGGCAGCTATATCATGAATTTAAAAAATATATATAATTATTTACTTTATATAAGTGTGATGTGGGTTTACAGTGTCAGGGAGTGTGGTGTTGGGTGCAAGTACATTTGAGCGAACGCGCTCTTGTGTGTTGACATTTTGCTTTTTATAACCTTGCAGAGGCGTGCACATTTAGACTGGTTGGCAGTCGGACATGCCCCCTGCTTTCCTACTCAGTCCGTGTAAGAGTTATGGTTGAGTCAGCGTGCCCTCATAAATATTCATGGCACGCTGACGTCAAGCCATTCAACTGCAGCCTCCGAGTAAGACTTATTAAGTCTTACACGGAGGATTAGTGAATCCGGGGGAATGTGTAAAGAGTTAAGTAGGAATATTTGTGACTGCATGCTGGAAATGTTTCAGTGGGCTGGATTCACTGTCACTGCAAAGAGGGGTATGTGGCAACTTCATACTCTGCTAGGATAGGGACATGGACTGGTGAGATCGATCACTGCCTTGCTGGGGGGTGAACTACTTTGAAAGTGTCACAAGTCCTTTTTTTTACTTATAACACAGATGATATGACATTTACTAACTAGAATGACAAACCACAGGCTTACATATACTTAAGGGTATTTTGCATACTTAGCTGAACAGTGGTGGTAGCCTGCAGGAGGAATTCCTAATTTGGCATTACCACGTGGGTAACCTTGAGCAAGGCTCTTGCAATGTGCATAGGCCCCTCTTTAATCCGAGCCCTTTCTGTGAAATGTTGATTTTATTTATTTATTTGTTTTATTTAAACTATTTGACAGGGGTAGAACACTGATTAAAATGGATTTATTTCAGGCTCAGTCCATGAGTTAAGTATAATATAACAGAATAATGACAGAGGAAAAACAATTATAAAACATTAAGTGATTAAGACCAAGCTTAGGATGTAAATATAAAACAACAAAAACAGATATTTACAATGAATATGTATTTTAATAATATAACATACAGTCACAATGCATATGATATAACAAGTAATGAAAGAAAACTAAACCAAGCATGTATCTACATGCAGATTATGTACATGGTATGTGGCAAGAAGGAGTGAGGGATTGGAAGAGGTTAGAGTGGAAGAAAGATGGTAATGAATAAGTACAGAAAACAGGGAATGTCGAAATTGTAAAGTAGAGGAAAGATGTTGTCTCGTTCGATTCTCAGCTAGAGCGCCTTTTGTGTGGAGGCATGCGTGAATGGGCATGCCTTCGTAGAAGGCTGTGCGTCAGGGCTAGTAACTCGGCACATAAAAATCCACTACCAAACATTAGCGGACCGGAGTTCTGCTGTGGCGACCCCTAACCGGGATAAGCCGAAAGACACAACAAGTTTTGTCAATTTTGACAGGGAAGGGGTCCACATACACAATGCATTATAATCCTTCCAGAGTATCATTATTAGTATTTTTACTCTCATTTGTAAATTTTAGACCTCCTGTGAGGTATTTCCTCAACACTTTTGTCAAGGTATAATAAAATAGTTTCAAAATAAGTCTATTCCTCATAATGCCCCATACCTTCTGCATCAAATCTTACAGGAAACAGACAACTGTAACCTTTGATAAGTGTTTAAAGTGTGTTGCAAGAAGCAGAAAAAATATGTACCTATATATGTACATGCCTTTGCGTGTGTGTGTCAATGTGTGTATATGAATGCATGGTATACTTGTGTATGATTGAATATACTTACTGTTGAATGTAAAATACCACATTAAGAAGCTCCAACACAGAGAATATCGAATGCTGTAAATATCTAATCTACATAAGATCAAGAAACGAAAAGCCTTTCCTGTCCTGATCTTCACATTAACTTCTTAATAACACTAGCCTCAAATTTGTCTGAATAGTGGCAGTGTTACAGGAAGGTTTTTATTAAGCTAAGGTGTAGGGTTAGGGTTGGGGGAAGGGACAGCATTAGATTTAGAATTAGCACCAATTACTAAGGTGGGCAGGGGGGCTCTGCCTTTCAGTCAACTCTATTTTAAAACTGAGTGCTGCTAGATTATGATTTTATATAGAGCATGGTTTTATAATTATCTTTTTTATTACATTTTATTAATGTTTTTAAAAACAAAATTTAAAAAAATAATCAACAGAAAATTACGTATGTACCACATCATGTATGACATATATTTTGTATGTAGCTTTGTTAGTGATTGTTTGTTCTGATGTCCACCATTGTTACTGGACAAAAGTGTTTAACAACGTAATAAAATTTGTTTGTTCATGGTAGTGGGGTGGCTCTGGCAAGTTTTCAGTGTTTTTACAGTGGTATTGCCTATCGCTTTCTTGGTTTACTTGCTTCTAGAGACAGTCAAATGATTTTAAGGGTGATAGCTTACCTCTTTAAGCATGGTGATGCATAGCTGATTCTCATGTTGTGTCACCTCTAACAGCTGCATGGAAACCACATTGGCTAGAATGTGAAGAGGCTTCACAGACTCTGCTTACTTCTTGTTGGCTGCTATGGCAACTGCCACAGTACAAAGAACACTGAAAAAAATAGTTGCATCTCAGGGAAGTGGTGTGAACTTGTGTATATCTCCTTAGTGTATAAGAATGTCAATAAAAGTAAACTTATTGCTGCTGGGTATCATGAAAGACATTAAATATCTGCTATGCAGTCAGAGGATGCCCCCCCCCCCCCCCACACACACACACACATTGTCTCGATTAATTCAGTACTTCCTTTCTTACAAAAGTTTTCATGTATATCTCACTTTAATGCACTTTAATGCAAAAATGGTATGGTTTGAATTTCTATACGTTCTGCATCTAGATTGAAAACTGGAATTTGCATCACCATAGTAAATAATCTTTTCACTTCACCCCCTCGTTTACATCTGACTAACATTGTAGTACTTTTTAACTGCAGTTCCTGAAAAGTGTTTAGACTGTGTTTGCCCTATTACATTTAAGTATGCTTAGGATAATACAGGACAGGTTGTGTATTGTTCCTGCTTCTTATTAATTCTTGCCTCACTATATACATTCATTGTCTATTTAACATTACAGTGTTGTAAACTTGAGGGAGCCTAAGACACTTATGTCCCAACACTGAATCAGTTGCTCTTCAGTGATAGGACTAGAAATGTCATTAGCATCAAAATGTAACAGTGACTGTGCATATTGTTTCACAAAGGCCTCAGCAGTACCACAAGCTATTTCCTTCCTACGAGTGACAATTGGATAAATAGCTGTCTCCTTTTATTTATTGTTAGGGAAATCAAATACAGCTGTGGGCCTTGCGAATGCTCCTGCATTCTGTGGTATGCATATATCAAAGCTACTAATGTCTTTTATTTACTAACATGAATACAGTTGCCTCAAACTGTGGCCACCTTTTTCTGGGGTAATAACATTTTCCAGACTTAAATATGGTCACATAAACATGGGTTAAACTCTTACATTCCTGACACATCAGGCATATTACTTCTAATATACTAGCTGATCCATAGTTTACTTTAAAATGCATCACAACCTGCACCATACAGTTACTAAACTTGTTCTTACTCACCTCACTACTACTAACACCACAACCTTTAAGCCAATATCTTCAGTTTTTTGTGATATAACTTTTTCTGCAACTCTTCTAGATAATTTTGTCTGTATTATTAGTACTGCTTACTTACTGGAGCCTGTTTCCTTGGGTTTCAGTCTGAGAAAGAGCTGTGGCCTGCCAGAGTTATTCACTGAGTAGTGATACTACACACATACACACCCTTATGACTGCCAAAATTACCTATCAGATCCTAAGAGATTATATTCAGTCAGTATTCTAATTCAGCATTGTTACACTATATGACCTTATAGTTCCTTCAGACAAATGCACATGTTCTGCAACCACGCATCTCATATGACTAAAAATAATTGTTGTCTCACAAATTATTAATCTGTAATATATAATACAATGTAATATTTTTCATTACAGAGGAGGAAGACTTAAAAATGCTAATGAGCTTTGAAGCTGATGTCTTATATCTGATCTAAACTAAAACATTAGAGAAGCCAGTTTCTCCGCATGTGCATCATCTTCATGATAAGTAATACTTCATGATGCTTTTGATTGGTTCCATAAGTTTTGTCATGCTATTCATTCAGGTTGACTAAGGCCATTAGGAATCTTCTTCTTCTTTCGGCTTTTCCCGGTTAGGGGTCGCCACAGTGGATCACCGGTCTGCTCATGATTGGCAGTGGAGTTTTATGGTGTTGAGTTGCCAGCCTGCCACCAAACCTTCCATAGAAGACACACACATGCATGCACTTATGCCTGAGGCCAATTTATAAGTGCCAAAAAAAATTTCCAAAAATATTTGTAAAACATAATGCCAGTGCACAGAAAATCATAAAAATATTAATGAACTGAAAGACAACATACCTTCCCTTATAATGTATTAGGTACTGCTTTATAAGTATAGTTTGCTAACTGATTTTTCTGCTGGAATAATGGGCTGATAACATGAGCAATCCTCACTGGCTGCTCAATGTTCCATAGCAGGGTTTTAATCTACTGGTAAAGCCAGTTCAAATATGAGAGTGCCTAATCTGGCAGGAAATTATGGCATGGAGAATGAAATCATTTTGAACAGCTCCCATATCCTTTCTTTATCCTCACTAACTATCTATTGCATAGTGATTGAAGGGACAAAAAAATTAAAGTAACTAAACATAAGAACAATAAGAGACTGTCAAAGCAGTTACAAGGGCCTACCTTTTCCTTCCCCCCTCACTAGCCAATGCTCAGAGAAAGCTATTGTTAGTAAATGAGGAAAATAAATAAATATATACAATTATCTACAGCGAGCAAGTGCCACTCTCTTTCCTCTCATTTATCAAGGCTCAGAGATAGCCGTGTTCAGTGAATGAAAAAACAAACTATTACAAGTAACAGCAGCAGGAGATATAAGGACATGGCACTTGTCTGTATGAGTGCCACGTGTGCATTTGTATGTGAAAACTGAATGCTTATGTGCATGTAATGTGTGTGTGTGCGTGTGTGTGCATGTGCATGTCTGTATATGTCGGTATGTGTGCATGCATATATGTGTATGAGGGGGATTTCAAATGCTTTGCACTGTATGTAGGTGAAAAAAAAGCTTGAAATAATTTTTTGTGTATTTTGTTATCTCATCATCAAAATGCTGGGTATTTTAAAGTGCATGTGTGTGTCTATATATATGTGAGTGAGTTTGTGCATCTTTCTGTTAGCCTGTGCATGTGTGAATGTCTGTGTTTCTGTCTCTATGTGATGTGGTATAAATCTGACTTTCTATGAGTTTAACTACTCGAGTTTCTGTGTATCAGTGAAAGACTGTGTGCCTGGCTCCTTATCTGTCTGTTCCTCTGTGTGCATGCATGTGTCTGTGTGTGTGTGTGTGTGTGTGTGTGTGTGTGTGTGTGTGTGTGTGTGTGTGTGTGTGTGTGTGTGTGTGTGTGTGTGTGTGTGTGTGTGTCTATATATCTATATCTAATCTATATATATCTATATCTATATATATATATATATATATATATATATATATATATATAGGTGTGTGTGTGTGTGTGTGTGTGTGTGTGTGTGTGTGTGTGTGTGTGTGTGTGTGTGTGTGTGTGCGCGTGCATGCATGCGTGAGTGTGCATGTGTATTCATGTAACTCATATTTTGATGTAATATACATTCTCCAGTGATAATTACAAGTCCTGCAACAATTTTGAAACTAAGAAGAGGAACTATTTTGCATCAAAAATATAAAAAATGTATATATTATAACAACAAAGCAAATACAAAATAATTTAACGGATAGCCCATTATCTAAGCACAACAAAGCTGTTGAGAGCGGATGTTACAAGAAAATAACAGACCTTCTTATGGCAAAGAGACCCTCTACATTTAATTTCAGGCCTTACAACACTCCTAGATTGGTCCATTATTTCATTACTTTACTACTAAACCATTCTAAACATTTTTAAACACTCATTAATATTGCCCCACCCTCTTCAGAAGAGACTAACACAAGCTTAGTCTCTAAATAGTAAGGATCCAGAAGGAATAGTCATACCCTCAGCTGAACCAGAACAGTATCTGGGGATTAAGTTGGATAACAATTTGTGCTTTGTCAGACATGTAGTACAGCACATTGAAAAAGTTCAACAGCAAATATAGCCTCCTATAGAATCTCCCATCTGCTTACAGTTGAAACTCAAGCATCAGCAGCAAATAATATACACTCATTCTACATCTTCAAGGTCTACCACTAATCTGTTTAAATTCTCAGTAAAACATTGCTGCTCTTCTAACATTTGAGAGCAAAGTACTCAAATTCATTTATCATATAATAGGGAAAACCACTGTGTTATCATACTGAAAACCAAGGGCCGGATTCACGAAGGCTTGCACAGAGTCTTAGAGTAGAGAAAGACTCCATGCAGCCAACATGTCTGCCAAGCAATCCAGGAACAGCCGGTAGGGGCGCGCAACTGAGCTCTCCAAACTAGTCTTACACGGACAGGGTTGGGATATGCAAATTACCTCAATTGCAGGCGAAAGCCATGCAAATGAGGTAAATTTGCGATCCAGGAAACCTGAACCTGTCTGAGTAGGAGTAGTGTTATTTGCAGAAATGTACTCAGTTGATAACTGAGTACAGTTCTGCAAATAGCAAAACGGAGCCATGTCAGCTGGAAAAAAAGCATGCATTCACAGGAGGAAGCATGCCAATGGCCAAAAATACGGCCATTGGCAACGGGAATTGATGCAAATTAAAAATAAAATAACTTTTTTTTTATCCCGATCTCTGGGGTTTAACCGTAGCGCAGCGCCGCGCAAACGCGCTGTACCCTAAAAAGCAGAAAATTAATAATAAAGATCCACAAATGTGGATTTTATAGCTAAAATTAATTTACAATGCAAGGGAATGGCAGGCTGAAGACAACATGGCCACCGAGTAGAGGTTGCTAAGGGGGGAAGCTCAGTCTAAGAGATGTAACTAAGCATTAGTAGGCAATCCTATGCAAATGAGAGTTAGGATAGTGAATCTCAAGTTTACATAGCAAATGAGTACAGTCAGTGGAGTGTAGGAGTAGGATAAGGGGAGTAACAGAGTAGAAGATAGGTGACATCACGAGGGGGTATGTATGAAAAGAGTGAAGCTCATTGGAGCAGAGTGACATGTGTCAGCTTACATTTACATAATAGTGAAAGAGGTGTGTCAACAGGTAGGCCAGGCAAAGTCAAGAAATCAAAGGTGTATGCCATGGATAACACCAAAGTTTCTTGCTGAGCATGCATGCATGTGTGTGCAAGCCAGTAAACCCGAGTAAGGCAATGTGCAAGCGTGTAGGCTTGAATAAGCATATGTAAGGCTGTGTAAACAGTTGTAAGCGTGTTTACACTGGTGTGTGTGCGTTTTAACAAGAATAAGCAAGTTTTAGTCCATGTAAGCATGTGTGCGCTCATGTTAGCTGCTGTGCACGTGTTTGCGCTTGTGTGAGCGGCACTCCCCCCACCTGAGGAAACAGAAAGGAAAAAGGAAGCACACCAAATAGTGGAAGTTACCAGGCAGTACTAGCAGAGCGAGCAGGTGAAAACAATCAGAATCAGGCAATTACCCAGGCAGAACACTAGCTCAGCCCAGCCCAGTACTTAAAACTCTGCAAACAACAGTCCATTATGTTTCTCTCAAGAGACACTGCAACACTGCAGTAAGCTAATAGAAGTGAAAACTGAAAAGGCTTCACTGAGACAAAAAAAATGTTAGGTTCTGCCATTGCTGTTATAAGGCGACATATGCAACATGCTGAGGGTGGTGATAATATAAATGCTGCTGGACAACCCACAATGAGGAGACAGAGAAGAGTGAACAGGCCCAGGGTTACCTACCAGGGGCTGCATGAGCTGGAGATAGTGGAGCGCTATAGAGTGGACAGAGATCTCTTGCAGTAAATTGTTGAGCTGTGCAGGCCACGCCTCACACACAGAACCAACAGAGGGAAACCCATCCCAGTGGAAACTAAGGTATGTGTTGGCCTAAGAATATTAGCAACAGGTACCTTCTAGAGACCAACTGGTGATATGATGGGGATATCACAGGCATCAGCATCCAGGGTACTGCACCAGTTCCTGGATGCCATGTCAGCACATGTCGGTGATCATGTATATTTCCCCAATTCCTGTGAGGTATTGGTCAGCAATATGCATCTCTTCCAGCAAATAGCGGAATACCCTGAGGTAGTGGGTGCAATATACTGCACGCACATACACATCAAAGCACCAGCCGGTGAGCGGGGTAGGGTCTACTACAACCACAATGGCTTCCCCTCCATCAACTGCCAGGTCATGTGCGATGCCCAGGGCATAATACTGAGTGTGTGTGCTGGCTGCCCTGGAAGCTATCATGATTCCCATATCTGGCATCTCACGCAGCTGTATCAGACATTTGCCAATGGGGACATCCCGCATGGTCACCTAGTAGGGGATGCTGGCTATGCACTGGAGCCGTGGCTGATGACACCCATCAGAAACACACACACACCTGAACAGGAACACCATAATGAGGCACATGCACAAACACGAAATGTAATTGAGCATGTGTTTGGGCTGCTCAAGTCACGGTTCCGGTGCCTGGACACATCTGGTGTAGCCTTGCAGTACTCACCAACTACATGTACCCAAATTGTCATGGTATGTGCTATGCTACATAATATGATCCTGTGAAAACAGCTGCAGCAGGACCAGCATAGGCCTGGGCCAATCAGCCCCCCACCATTGCCAAGGCCATCACAGGCAGAGCGTGACTCGGAGGAGGAACAACCTGAGCCTGCCCCAGTAGGCAGAAGGAGGCATGCCCAGTATGCTTTGGCCTTGACAAAGAGGCAACGCATAGCACATACACTGGCTCAGTAGGAACTCTGGAAATGATACCTCTCTCTGACCCACACATATAGTAAAAGGGATGCCTACGTTGACACTACCTGCTTTCAAACATGTATAGGGAGTGTAGTATGTGCATCTGACATAGGCAGCCCTGCATCAACACCTGAGGCATGATTTCCATGTGTTAAGCAATATAAAGCAGTGCTAAACAGCATTTACCATCATGAAGTCAATGTAAACAAAATCGCACACACCAACTACTACAAATGTGGTCAATGTAGAGTAATATTGGCCAATGTCCAGCAATGATGGTTAATACTGAGCAATGTTGGACAAGCTGGGTCTAGGTAGGGCATAGCTGAACAAAAGCCAACATGCTCATATTTGCTCTACTGGCCCCTAAGCAGTCTGGTCTGCTCAGTATGAAAATATAAGTAGTAATGGGTCTCGAACCCAGGATACTATGCACTATAGTCATAGCACAGAACCACTAAACCACGACACTAGTGCAGTGGTTAGCCTGTATGAAGAAATGTTGATAAGTCTATGCAAAGTATTTCATGAAACCCTGCAGGTACAGCATAATCCCTGTCGAGTTATGACACAAAGGTGAGTCCTGCAGTAAGAATAGAACCTGACTTTCAACACACACAGTACAAATGTTAATAATGGACATGTAGACATACATCAACAAATGTAGTGGACCTCAGACAGCAACATACTGAAAGGTCACACTGGGCATGCTCACACACTTAGGCCATGTTGGAGTAAAGCATTGGGCCACACATAGCAGGCAGTTGCATGTGTTAACCCAGGAACCTCTCACTACACAGCAATCTGCCCTGTGCACACACTTATATGACAACAGACACGTATATAATATAGTGGAACCCTGCCATAAGCAAATATGTTCTGCAGATACCTAAGTGGTTCATATAAAGTGTGAAAGCAAAGATGATAAAAACCTGCAAACAGTATCAGCAATAAACATTGTGCATCATGAAAATTATCATAGGTTCAGAGGTTGATACTAGGCTATCTGGCCTAGGGCATGTACAAGCATAGCCAGAGTGTGTTTGACTACTGCAACCCAGTCAAATCAGAGCACTGTGCCTGTGAATAGTAGGTCACACAAGATAGCCCATTTATGTTCAGTGTATTGTGCCTCTGTCTAGCAGGGACCCAGAAGATATCCCATGGGTAAACATGCAATCACCCATTCACTTGTCAAGATGTCACCTGTAGGTGGTCAGTGGGTGGCTCTGCCTATGCAAAACTGGGACTACACTCCGGAGTGAGTGGAGGCTTTCTGATAATAATCTATCCCCCCAGCATGTCCTTGTAACATCAGTGCTGAGGTATATGTCCTTGGAGTGTGTAGCAGCAAGGGAGTCGGATATCCTGAGGTGGAGCATGTCCAGTAAGTCTGGGTCAGTTATTGCCTTCAACTACAGGCAAACAACACATCCGTGTAGGTGGTAAGTGACTGAGTAGATCTGGCGTTACTGTATCGGAACTGTGCAGGGCATCTGTGTGAGTCCCTACATATGCTCAAAAAGTAACATTTGTGGCCATTTCAGTTGCTGCAGGTGTCAGGTAAGGTACATCCCAAAGGTGGCATAGTAACCAAGCATGGTCATGAAGAGTATAGGGGCACAATGACCACACGTGATCAACATGTGAAACCATGTGAGATATGGTGGACTATGTAGACGTACTGTCTAACCACTATGGCAATAGGATTATCAAAGGCGAGAGTACGAACAGGTCGTGTCCCCAAACCCGAACAACTACTACTGTATGTAATGGATTACAACCTATGTGGTAATGTGTGGGCATCTTGTTATCCTCAAAGGGGATGACTATGCAACTAATGGCATGTAGCCTTGGGCCATGGCTCAGGCACCAGTCAACCTATCTCTGTGAGACCCTGTATGAGTATGCATGTGCCAGCAGGAGAGCTGATTATGGCACCCAGTTTGCAGTCATCTGCGAACATGGGCAGCCATATCCCTCCTGTGATAGCCTGTACATCACACAAATATATACTGAACAAGAGAGGTCCCAGGACTGAGCCTTGTGGGATGCCAGGTGTAACTGGTGTATAGTCAGACATGGCACCTGCAACACTGAGCATGTGGGTGCTATCCCTGCTCCAGGTAGCAATCCATCATGTCAGATATGTGTCGATATTGATGCTGGTAAGCCTATGCATAATGGCTGAGTGGGGTATTGTGTTGAAGGGTTGTGCAAGGTCCAGGCAAGCTGTGTGGACAACCACCCCAACACTGATGGACCTGGTAACTGTTGAAAGAATATGAACAGGTCCAACAGGCAAGATTTGCCCACAACAATGCTGTAATGTGTAGGACCCAGTGGCTGTAGGTTTCCCATGTCTATGTGCATGAGTCCCATTACAATACACTCCATAGCTTTGCAGAACAGGCTAGTTAGCCTTTTAGGCTGATATTGTCTGTGGTCTGTTATGGTAGTTTTCAGTGGAGCAGGACCACTATCACTGTACGCCGTTCCATGGGTACATATCCTGCAGTAACTCTTATATCGAACAGTGATGTAATGTGAGTGTTACATCTGTCATGAAGGCTGTGTATGACACAGGCCGGGACACCGTCTGGTCCCATGGATGCTGTGTTGTCCACTGTGGGGAGGGCAGCACTCACCTGTTTACTCATGATGTCTGGGAGGTTACACTCTGTTGGTATGGACAGTACCACCTTAGGGGGGATGGGGGGACACATCTGCACTGAACCTGTTTGCCAGGATGATGGCAATATCAGTGGGTTCAGGGTATGTTTAGTCAGTATGCAGTAACACACAGCATATCAATGAGTGTCCAGCCAGGTACCTGAATCAACTGAAGAAGGCCTTGTGAGCGTCCGATGTGTCTGGTGCAATTGTCTGTTAGAAGCGTGCCTGACATAAATACCCAAGTGATTGTAGCAGTCCGCTAGTACAGATCACAGATGCCTTCCCTGTCTGGGATTGTGCTCTATCATGTAGTAGCTTCCTCCATTTGTTGTAAAGCATATTAATGGCTGGGGTCTACCAGACAGGTCCACTACCATTGGAGGAGTGAGTCCAGTTGTTATTTTGGATGCAACGATCCATGCGATCCACTAGGTGTCCATAGAATGTGTATGTAAAGGATTCAGCAGTCTGAGACATACTTACCACTGACCCAGGGTCTCTGAAGGATACCACCGTGGTTTGGAGGAGTGTGACGTTTGCTTTTGGGAAGTTCACCAAGATTACCCAGGATGGGTGTGGGGGCGGGATATGGATGTCCAGTGAGATGAAGTATGTTCTGCCCTTACCAATGAGGGGTATATCGCAGGTGTGGAACATAGAGTCCCCATGTCGGTGATGATCATGTCCAATATGTTGTCCCCTCTTGTGGGTGTGGTGACCGGTTGTGCCATAGCATATGAGTTTAGAAATAGTAGCAACTGTTGGGTGAGGGTGTTGGGGCCTGAGTACTATCCACAGTCAATGTGTGGGTATTTGACGTCACCCAATATAATGGTGTTTGGGGAGACCTTCATATGGTCCAATGTTCCCAGGAAAGCTAAGTGAGGTTGCTGTGTTGGGGAGTGTGGTCTGTAGCAGGCAACAAACCAAAAGGCAGATTTGCACAATGTTAGGTGCATATGTATGGTCCGTGATACATTGTGCAGTGCTACCAACCCGGAGGAATGTGTATCTGTGATGTATATGGATACTCTCCCTATTTGTGTTGGCCATTCCGAGTTATGTGGTCAGAAAGCATGGTACGAAATACAACCTGGTAGTGCTGGTGTGCATGTGGGAGCCTCAACCATGTGTCTGTTAGTGCACAGATATTGCTATCCTCCATACTGAAGAGATTCCTGAGTGGGTGCAATTTGAGGGTAAGACATCTAGTGTTGAGCAGCATTACCCTCAGTGTCATGTACTCTGTAATGTGTATGGAAGTGGTTCTGTCCTTTGAGCCCTGCTTAAATAGGGCAGTATGGTGGCAGCAAGTGCCCTAGCCAGTATTCAAAAGTCCAAGGGTGACAGGTGCAAGCTGTCCATAAGGAAGCTATGTGGCATGTTGAGTATGTCACCCCAGGGTGACAGACACTGTATCCCCTTTGAATAATACCAATATGTTAGCCAACTGTTAAATGTGAACAGTTTGTTGGTATACTGTGACATCATACTTGGTGAGTGTAAGATGCTAGACAAGGTCAGGGTAATACTGGGCTGAGGTACATGATCACAGAGTTCCTCTATGTGTCATGTCATGTGGTCCAGGAAGGAACGTCTGAGGTTGTACGCACCAGCATGGACAATGATGGAGCCAGTCCTGGACTTGATTTGGAGTGACCTGAGTGCATGTGTTATGTGGTGGATCCTGGCATCCTACAAATGTTCAAGGAGAACACAAACTGCCCAATATTGCATATAGCACACCGTATTCAGGCATATTTTTCTAGTATCATAACATAGTCAGAGAGAGGTTTGAGTCCTGCAAATGCCAAGTGTGTGTGTGATTTCCTTTGGGAAGAGTAGCCTGTTTGGAGACTGAGAAAACACATTAAAAGAAATACATCTCTCTTTGGAAAGTCTGATGATGTCAGCATCCTGCAAATATTCAAGGAAGACAGCGACCACCCAGTAATACATATTGCGTGCTGTGTTAATACATATCTCTTTAGCATCATAACATAGTTAGGTATGGGTTTGAATCCTCCAAACGCCAAGTGTGTGTGATTTCCTTTGAGAGGAGTAGCCTTTTTGGATACTGGGAAAACACATTAAAAGAGGTACATCCCTCTTTGGAAAGTCTGATGATGTCAGCATCCTACAAATATTCAAGGAGAACAAAAACCACCCAATAATGCCTATAGCGCGCCATGTGAATGTGTATTTCTCTAGTATCATAACATAATCAGGTAGGGGTTTGAGTTGTGCAAATGCCAAGTGTGTGTGATTTCCTTTGAGAGGAGCAGCCTTTTTGGAGACTGGAAAAACACATTAAAAGAGGTACATCCCTCTTTGGAAAGTCTGATGATGTCAGCATCCTACAAATATTGAAGGAGAACAAAAACCACCCAGTAATGCATATAGCACTCTGTGTTAATGCGTATCTCAGTATCATAACATAGTCAGGTAGGGGTGTGTGTGTGTGTGTGTGTGTGTGTGTGTGTGTGTGTGTGTGTGTGTGTGTGTGTGTGTGTGTGATTTCCTTTGAGAGGAGTAGCCTTTTTGGAGACTGGAAAAACACATTAAAAGAGGTACATCCCTCTTTGGAAAGTCTGATGATGTCAGCATCCTACAAATATTCAAGGAGGACAGCAACCTCTCAGTAATGCATATAGCATGCTGTGTTAATGCGTGTCTTTCTAGCATCATAATGTAAGTAGGTAGGGGTTTGAATCCTGCAAATGCCAAGTTTGTGTGTGGAGTGTCTGTGTGTGATTTCCTTTCAGGGGAGTAACCTTTTTGGAGACTGGGAAAACACGTTAAGAGAGGCGCATCCCTCTTTGGAAAGCTCAATGATGTCGGCATGCTACAAATGTTCAAGGAGAACAGAAACCACCCAGTATTGCATGTCGCACACCATGTTAATGTGTATCTGTCTAGTATCATAACATAGTCAAGTAGGGGTTTGAGTCCTGCAAATGCCAAGTGTGTGTGATTTCCTTATAGAGGAGTAGCCTTTTTGGAGACTGGGAAAACACATTAAAAGAGGTACATCCCTCTTTGGAAAGTCTGATGATGTCAGCATCCTACAAATATTGTAGGAGAACAAAAACCACCCAGTAATGCTTATAGCACTCCGTGTTAATGCGTATCTCAGTATCATAACATTGTCAGGTAGGTGTGTGTGTGTGTGTGTGTGTGTGTGTGTGTGTGTGTGTGTGTGTGTGTGTGTGTGTGTGTGTGCGTGTGTGTGATGGGAGGTGCAGGGTTTGATTCTGACATGGGGTAATTGATTAGGCTTAAAATGGCTCATAAGGAACCTATGAAAGAATAAATGAAATTTAATGCTGTGGAACAAAATCCTGGTACATGTGAGGCAGAGCACCTCGCTGGCCTTGTTCAAGAGGAATCTTGACCAATGGATGGGGGATCGCAGATATACCCCAGGGATTACTTCAGTGTCACTGCTTGACAGAGGCACAGCAAAATAATGGGCATAGTTTTATTCAAACTAAAGGGGTGGCGAAAGTCAAATAATTATGGGCTAGGCTTATAAATGCCCTTGGGCAGATAGCCTAGTATGAACCTATGAACCTATGAACCTATTTCCTTTGAGAGGAGCAGCCTTTTTGGAGACTGGGAAAACACATTAAAAGAGGTACATCCCTCTTTGGAAAGTCTGATGATGTCAGCATCCTACAAATATTCAAGGAGGACAGCAACCACTCAGTAATGCATATAGCATGCTGTGTTAATGCGTGTCTTTCTAGCATCATAACATAGTTAGATAGGGGTTTGAGTCCTGCAAATGCCAAGTTTGTGTGTGGGGGGTCTGTGTATGTGTGTGATTTCCTTTGAGGAGAGTAACCTTTTTGTAGACTGGGAAAACACGTTAAGAGAGGTACGTCCCTCTTTGGAAAGTTCAATGATGTCGGCATGCTACAAATGTTCAAGGAGAACAAAAACCACCCAGTATTGCATGTCGCGCGCCGTGTTAATGTGTATCTGTCTAGTATCATAACATAGTCAAGTAGGGGTTTGAGTCCTGCAAACGCCAAGTGTGTGTGATTTCCTTATAGAGGAGTAGCCTTTTTGGAGACTGGGAAAACACATTAAAAGAGGTACATCCCTCTTTGGAAAGTCTGATGATATCAGCATCCTACAAATATTCAAGGAAAACAGCAACCACCCACTAATGCATATAGCGCACCCTGTTAATGTGTGTCTCTCTAGTATCATAACATAGGCAGGTAGGGGTTTTAGTCCTGCAAATGCCAAGTGTGTGTGATTTCCTTTGAGAGAAGTAGCCTTTTTGGAGACTGGGAAAACACATTAAAAGAGGTACATCCCTCTTTGGAAAGTCTGATGACATCAGCATTCTACAAATATTCAAGAAGAAGAGTAACCACCCAGTAATGCATATAGCGGTCCATGTTAATGCGTATTTCTCTAGTATCCTAACATAGTCAGGTCGGGGTTTAAGTCCTGCAAACACCAAGTGTGTGTATGATTTCCTTTGAGAAGAGTAGCCTTTTTGGAGACTGGGAAAACACATTAAAAGAGGTACATCCCTCTTTGGAAAGTCTGATGATGTCAGCATCCTACAAATATTCAAGGAGAACAGAAACCACCTAGTAATGCATATAGTGCACTGTGTTAATGTGTATTTCTCTCGCATCATAACATAGTTAAGTAGGGGTTTGAGTCCTGCAGACGCCAAGTATGGGGTGTGTATGTGTGATTTCCTTTGAAAAGAGTAGCCTTTTTGGAGACTGGAAAACACATTAAGAGAGGTACATCCCTGTTTAGAAAGTTCGATGATGTCGGCATCCTACAAATGTTCAATGAGAACAGAAACCACCCAGTACTGCATATCACGCGCCATGTTAATGCGTATCTCTCTAGTATCATAACATAGTCAGTTAGGGTTTGAGTCCTGCAAACGCCATGTGTGTGTGAGACAACAGTACTGCATGGGCCAATGTTGATGTAATGTGTATGTGTGAGCCCTAGTTGTATGGTAAATGTGTGTGTGTCTGCATGCACACAACTCCACCATGTGGCTGCCATATACGGGTGGTTGTGGGACAGACACAGACTGTACCTGCTAGGCCGTACAGATCACTGTTTCCGGTCACGGACACAGTGCCTGTGCCTAGCAGGGGTGCTACGGGCAGTATCTGGTACCAACCCTGACTGGGTGCTTTCATCAGAGGTATGATGACTGGACCCATGTCCCTGCTGGGACAGGCCAGCACCACGTGCACGTGTCCTAGTAGGACGGTCAATGGACGGGCCAGCCCCAGCATTGCTGGGGCTGGTACTGCCACTATGGGAGCGGCTGTGATCCATGGTCCGTCAGCATTGCTGGGGCTGGTACTGCCACTATGGGAGCGGCTGTGATCTGTGGTCCATCCACAACAACTGCCAGCTGATGCTGTTGCTGGCATGCATCTGCATTGGCTTCTCATCCATCCCGCACAGTCCTGGCTCATGGCTAACACATTGTGGAGGACATCTAATGTCTCCCTCCAACGGCTATCAATGACCTCGGTGTAATTCCGGATGGCACCGGCAAGGTCACGGATGCTGTCATTGATAGAAGTGTAATGGGCCCTCTGCACCCTCAGTCCCTGTCTGGTGTACCATTCCATACATGCTTGTGCCTGCATTACAGTCCCGAACATACTGGAGGTTGTAATACCTCCGAGGGCACGTCTGCCAGGGGCAATATGACCAGTGTTGCTCCCCCGAGAACCCCTGGACATCCGCCTGTGTGGTACCATTCCGGTAATCTGGCTATGGCTGCTGTGAGGGGATGCACGTGGCATAGGTACCACACTCTCCTGGTCAATGCCAACTGTATGCTGTCCCTCAGCTATGGCCATTGGTGACGAGGGATGTATTGGCAGTATGAGTGTGCACATAGATGGGGTTGACCACTGTGTACTGTCGATTGGTGGACCAACAACAGACGCTGTCAGATCTTCCTGTGCCACAATACATGTCTCATCATCTCCACTATTAGTGGTGGTGACATCAGGTTCCCTGCTGCATTCAGCCACCCCTAACTCAGCACCTGTGGAAGGAAGACAGGAAGCACACTTTACAATCTATACATGATGTTAGCACACATGCACACATGCACATGTGCACACATGCACACATGAACACATGCACACATGAACACATGCACACATGCACACATGTACAGACATACACAGCTCACCACAGCACATACACATACACACACCAACAATCCAACACATACACAATAGTGGGTGATGGTGGGTGACAGTATCACAAGGCAAACAGTCACCACACACGTGTCGGCAGGCAGACCATGTGTTGCTCAACACCATACAGTGCAAGTGTAGACAGCCCTATTTAATGACATTATACATGGCTTTGATGCATGCGTGTAGTTGTTCAGTGATTGGCTACACCCTGGAACACAATGTGTACATGGACACAACATTGCTGTGCAAGTATTATCTGCTCTGCAATGTCATGTGCACCATCACTCAATGGTATACATACCATGGCTGCATGTATCTGTGTGACACATAGATTGCCATGTCTGATGACAGTGTCTGTGTCCATAGTACATAATAGTGGGCACAGGTGTAGCAAATGCATGCAATGTACAGACATGGGATGAGTGGCACATGTAGATGTGAAGGAATCCCAATGCACGACATGGACATTGTACAGTGGTTATGGTGAGTGTGGGACTTACTGCAGATATGTCGGTGGCAGCCATGACATGGCATGCTACACGACTGTAGCATTAAACACCACACATACCCAATATGTGTCATGTCACCTATACACCCAATAGCATTCCAGAACATATATGTGACTCTTTGTACAGATAGCGACTGTTTTGCAAAATGTGTATACTAGCATATGTAAGCACACACACAACATGCTATGCATGGTGTGTATAGGTGCATATGTTTGCACACACAGAACAATGAGGTGCACAGCAAAGACTGCTATGTGTAGTACTGTGGTCACTGTAACCAGATGGGATGTAGTACCATGTGCCATCATCATCATCATGCATCTTGTGGTCACTCACGGCTACTACTGTGTGACAGACCACCACCTAGCATGCTGTACCTGAACTGCAGTGCCGTGGATACGTTCACTATTACACAGCCACTTTGTACATAGGTGTATGAGGTGCCCAGTAGGGAGCATTGCCTAACATGACTGTGTTATGTGTTGAAGAGTGTTGCACAGCCCCATGATAGGCCTCTACCCCTGAGGTACATCATGTGTGTGTGGATGACATGTGAGATACTGAAGTGTGACCTTACAGCGGGTGTGTGGTTACGCCATATGTAGCATGACTTTGTGTACTGCATGTGATAAATGTGTTATGTTGTGTACAGGTGTTGCAACTATGCCTATCCAATGTGCAGTACGGGGTTGCCACAACTGTGTGTCATGCTCTGTGTATTGCATGTCATTGAGGCAGCTACTGACATTACTGAGCTGTGCAATGTCTCACAGCAAACATGCATGGCATGCATTATGCGTAGGTGTGTTACGTGTACATGGCCTACACCTCACCTATGACATGCATATTTCATTACCAACATTGCAGGTATAACACACTCACCAGCATGGATCAGCTGCCCTGCCATCACACCAGAGGGACCTACGAGAATATGAGAGGGTTTGTTAGTGGCCACAACTGTGGCATTGCTACAGTGGGTATGCTAAACTGCAGTACAACAACAGTCAACAGTCACAGGTGTAGGGATATTATTCAAACTATCCATATTGCACAACACTAGGCAGCGGAACTGCTAAACACACAGTACACATCTCACGTACACATAATCTAACAATACAGTTAACTGTAGTCTACAGATAGGGCATGTTACCTGCTTGCCCCAGGTGGATGTGCTGGCTGTCTCCAGTCTCCAATACAACACATGCCAGAGGTTGATGTAGCTGTTGTCCAGGAGCCACCATGCTTAGGAGCAGCTCCTCAGCTCTGGTGAGGGGTGGGTGAATGGCCACCCCACCACCTGTGGCAAGCTGCTGTCTTTGGATATCAGACGCACGCCGCCGGACTTGTCTAATTAAATCACTGCAGTGATGGCGTACCTGCTCATATGTCCGGTTATGTATGCCTATGTCATTTAATCGACAAACAAGTTCCTGCCACAGTGCAGTCCACTCCTGCTGGTGCTGGCTGCTTCTGGAGAAGAGCATTGTGTACCACTGCAATAGGCTGTCGAGTATCACTTCTTCCTCATTCGCTGTGTATGCTGGGTTGCGTTGGTGGGTCATCTGGCTGAAAAAGATATGAACAATATGTGTGAGAGTGTCCTGTGGCAAACTTTACACCTTTACCCACAGATATCACTTTACTGACATATATATACCATCCTATTGTTTGTCAGAGGTTACACACATTCAATACCACTTATTGGTTCTCAGGCCACAATTAACTAACACTGCCTGGCAGACTCTATATATCACACCACTATACAACAGTACCCGACACACTGTTTGTGACACATTGCACAACCTCAAGACAGGGGTGTATATCACACCAATGCACGAACAGAGATGTCATCCATTGCAATGGATGTAAAGTACAGGTACAGTAGTACCAATCAACCACCCTAGTCATTGATGCCATAGCCCTGCCTAACAGATGTGTCCAGTTGTTACTATAGGTGGCATACTGCTGTAACAGACTATATATGTTGCTGGATACGCACATTTACCCTGTAACACACATATGATTGCAGCCATTGTACAGGCATAATCACACACACATCAGGCAAACATACAATGCACCACTGTATGCCAACACAGATGAGCATTACCTGTGTACCATACGGTACTGTGTGCCACTACTTACACACCCTTATGCCTGCATTCTGTCCTCTGTGCAGACTACAGGAAACACACATGACAGTGTTTCCAAGCAATGGCATACAGCTTCAGGTAACACTACAGTTCATACTGGTGATGGATTCACCAGCAGTACCACTCACTAAGCATACATGTATTGCTTTAGCCTACAATGAGACACCACATTCATCAACAGAGAACTACGTCACATCATATGCGGTACTACTATATCTGCCTAACAGTACATTACACATCAGTTGCTGTCCTCAGAGCTAGGATAGGCACTACCATGTCAGATACAACATCACACTAAGCTATCACACCTTTACAGACCTTGCACACATTCAACGTTACACTTATTCAACCTCACATAGCAGCTATTGCATTAAGTATATGTGTGAGTGCATAGTGTCATAGGTAGGTAATATGCTATTGGCCCTAGGGCCTACAGCAGCCTAGCCATAGGCCTTTGACACACATGTACTTTGATTTCACTTGCCCCTGCCAACCTGAACCACAGAGGTGTTTCATGGGGTGCATTATCAATCTCCCACGCAATCATCAGGGGTATTTATAACAACTGCTAAGGAGGAGCCTTGTTTGCTATTGCTATATGGTCTATTCTGGTGTATGGCATATCTCTGAGATGGGAACCTATCCCTCCAGCATGTGCTGTTTAGTGAGCTGACAAGGTTTAGGGCCCTAGAGCGTGTATCCTGGAGGGATTGTTATATGTTGCCATGGTGGTTGTCACCCAGCTATGGGTATGACATACCTCAGTACGTCTGGCAGAGGTCACCTGTGTGTGGCCAGTATGCAATACAGTGTAGTTGTGGTTTTGTGAGTCAGTCTGCATAGGGCATCTATTTGCAGCCAGTATTACCCTCTGGGAGGTCTGTCTGTGGCCTGTTCACCTGGTGTAGTTGTCATGTGAAGTACATACCACACAGGGCATTATGATGAGTAGAGCAGAACTCTACCCTATACTTCCATAGATGACACACCTGTTATCATGACACATACCACACTGACAGATTACAGGTGTAGTGTGGCACTGTCTTCATCAAAGCGGAGGCTACTGTCCAGCTGTGTCGCATGTTCCTTTATCACACCTTCACTGTTAGGTAGATCTCTACCTATGTGGTAGTTAATGGGTACACTGTTTTGGGAAGGTGGAATGGCACTGCAGTATCAACACTTGTCTACAGTCCATGCCTTGGTCACCACACACCTGTTGCAGTACATATGACCCCGTGTCTCTCTGTCTATCTCTCTCACTCTATATGTATATATACATACATATATCTATATATCTATATATATATATATATATATATATATATATATATATATATATATATATATATATATATATCTATATCTATATATATATATATATATATATATATATATATATATATATATATATATATATTTGCTTGTGTCTTTCGGCTTTTCCCGGTTAGGGGTTGCCACAGCGGAACCCCGGTCCGTTAATTATTGGTAGTTGATTTTTACGTGCCAAGTTACCAGTCCTGACGCACAACCTTCAACGAAGGTACGCCCCATTCATGCATGTCTCCACGCAGAAGATGTTCTAGCTGAGAATCGAACCGGACAGCGTCTTACTGTGAGGCGACTGTGCTACCGCAGCACCACCACAGCAGGTATATATATATATATATATATATATATATATATATATATATATATATATATATATATATACACAGACATATATATATATATATATATATATATATGTATGTATATATATCTATATATATATATATATATATATATATATATATATATATATATATATATATATATATATATATATATATACATATATAATATATATGCATATCTATACACATACAGGTACACATCCATTGCTGTACACATGGATGTACATATAGGCACATGTACAGTCCACCTTTCATGGTGGAGATATCACTTATGCGACAGTTGTGGGATGTACAGGTATGTGATTAAATTGCACAGTGTTGTGCAGAATGCATGTGGGTGTCCTCAGCCCTTGTAGCATTAGCAGGCCTCACTGGCTGTAACACAGCAGATCTGACAAATCTGTCCCACAGCATTTAACCACCACATGACATATATCAACACTACCATAGCTGGCCTTAGGCATATGACAACTGGGCGGCCGCCTAGGCACCGCTCTAGCAGGGGTGCTTTTCCACTATTTATGTGGTGTAGTAAGACAAGGATGGGGGCACCAGGAAGTGTGGTAGGGGGCACCGTGGAGCCCTTTTGCCTAGGGCACCAGTTGACCTAAGGCCACTCCGGCACACTGCATGCTGTTTTCTAAGCCACACACTACGACCTACATGGATATATGCACATATCAACCTTCACTGACAGATATTTGTCCACCCTTCACTAACAGTTGCAGTGTGTCCCTTGCCCTATGCACATGTGCAGATACAGATAGATACATACTGCTGCCACACATAGATGATTTGCAGTGTGTAAAGTACTCTTCAGGAACATCCACAACATGCCAACACATACATGTGAGTTACATACCTTACCTTTGTATTTCCCTGCTCCATGTGTTACGGTTTTGTAGTTTTTTTTTTATTGGTGGTTTGTTTTGGGTTTTCGCCCTCTATTTAACTTTCTGCCTCAGTTTCTCACTCTGTTCTGTCTCTGTCTAGTCTGTGTCTGTATCCATGTCTCTCTCTCTCTCACTCTCTATCTCACAGCACCTGCAATGATATAATTGCATGTGTGGACTGCAGGTACAGCCTGCTTTTCTAGGTATCTGCAGTTGTGCATGTGACAGCCTCTGCATCAATTGCTGCCCACCATTCAGTAATTGCATGCAGCCTGCTGTTTGGTGATTGCATTACACACTGTGATTGCAGCCCACTGCTATAAAATGCTAGGTTTGGTAGGCGTAGCCCTTTCAGATTTCCAAGGTGGGGCCCATGCTTGTTTGCTCTGGACACCGTTGTGTCAGTCTGAAGGTTGGTATATGTCTCTTATCTGATGCTAGGGTTCTAGCCAGTTATATGCATGTTGTACTCAAACCTGAATGTTGCTGCTTCCAGTACACACATCTCAGTGTAGACATGTATGCACCCCTCCAAATACTAACACAGGATACATGGGAGTATGTACTTTTTTCTCACTTACACAATTAACTGCCATACAAATGTGGTTATTGCACTGTATTCCTGTGGCCAGTATTAATCCTGGTCTGATACATTGTGATGTTTGTAAGGTGCTACTGTAACATTATTCCCTGCTAGGATGGCTGGTTCTCCTTTTACAGTCATGTCGTGCAACTCCACAACCACTGCTGGTAAAGACCCACAGAAAAGGATTTGTGTTATACCATTCCTAATTTCCATTTACATTCCCTCATTGTAATGCGTGACATATTTATTTCAGAACAAAGTTGTTTGTATATCTGCTGTGGCTTAGTGGTAATTCATGCAGTCTATTGTGTCAATGTCCTGGGGTTCAACACTGGCAAAGTTTTTTTTTCTTTTGCTGCTCAGCAGAACAAGGGCCCTGCCATAGAGTGACTAAGGCACTTTTAAGCAGTTGTAAGCAGGTTTGTGTGGGTTTGCGTGATGCTTAGCTAAGCGTACACATGTGCACACTCGCTTAATCCCACTTACTACTGCTTAAAAGTGCTTACTCCCGCTAACCCCCGCGCTAATTTCTTTTAAAGAAAAGAAAATGGGGAGATAGGAAAGTGGTGAAAAAGGGGGCACAAAGAGGGACAGACAGTAGGTAAACAAGCTCGGGATGTGCAGGATGGGTGTAGGGAAGGTCCATAGCTGCCCATTTCTTTAACAGCAACAGCTGTGCATATGCAATAAATTTGGAGTGAAATTTGAAACCTTCCACCCCTGGGAGAGGAGTAAGGACAACAAAGTATGTTGTACTGCAAATTCTAATTATCAGCTTACATGTCCAATGGACATGTATGCGAAATGGGTAGCTATGTATGGGACGTAATTTTTTTGTGGGTACAGATTGCTCTTTTTTTTTTTTTTTTTCAGGTGAGAGGGGAAAGTGAGGTAGAGGAAGTAGGTATGTCCCGGGAGGTAGGTTGGGAATGTAAACAAACAAGACAGACAAGACGCATACAGGGGTGGTGTATGACACATGGGGTGGGTGAACACAATTGACGGGGTCAGATGTTTGGAAATCGCAAGCCCATGAGCCCACAGATGGTAACAGTGGAACTGAGATCCCAACCCATGGGCAGTCACCACTGAACCTCCACAGCCCCGAGGCTGGCTGTGCTGGGGGCTGCGTAGGATGGGCAGGCTCACCCGTGAGACACACCACTCTCACCTCGAGCTGGAGTAGGGGATTAGTGACTGAACGCTGGATCTCCCTACGCACCACAACCCAGACCCTTCGAAGGGTGACAGGTGGCCCTTCTCCGCCCACGCTTGCATGGGGGGGACGAGCCCCATCCCCTGCAGCACTTCCAACTGGTGGCATAGGACCAATGGAGGAAAAGAGCCCGGGTTGGGCACCGGACCTGCTGGTGCCAGGTGCACTCACCAGCTGAGGATGGACAGGTGGGTCCGCTGGGACCGGCCTTCCCATACGTTCTGTGATTAGGTGTGTTTAATTACAACATAAGCAAAACAGCATTCCAGATTAGTTGTAACGGCATGCAATATTATTCCCATTAACCCAACACACCAAGGTTACAACAGTTGAACAGCAAGCCTAACACATGTATATATTGAACCACAGTGGATATTCCAACAGCATGCAGGGATGTTTGGTAGCAACAGGCCACCATGATTGTGGTGTTTAAACAGGGCACATGCATCAACATGAATGCAAATATTTATACAACAATAGGACATGTGTCCCAACAAATATGTAAGATTACACATACCCATTGAGGTGTGGAATTGCATGGTTTATGCACATACAGTAGGGTGTAGAAAAAACCTTGGTTAACATCTTATAATTAACTTTTCGTCTACACTACATTCCTAGTGACTGCAAGTGTATATCCCCTACAAGTATTATTACACTTGCCACCATACATTAGGTTGTGTAATGGGCTTGGCTAGTTCAATATATGCCTGACCTATATCTGACATACTAACTGTCCAGGATGCAGATGTTACTGCTACATATTTCTTGATTGCATTTATATTTCTTTATCTATATATCTGGGATGTTTTCATATGACATTTTCACTTCAATTTGTACAGAACCCTGCATTTCTTGACACACACTCACATTTCTGGGGAAAAATAACATGCTACATGTGTGCCAGATTTACTTATTCATGCCAGCCAGTAACTGACTGTTGTGGACTGTATATATGTTTCACAGCTACTAGCACTTCCATCACCCACTTTATATAGGACTGCACAACTCTAGGTTGCCAGCACCTTTTCAAACAGTACTGTTTGTATAATGCAAGGGTACAACAACATTTCAAACTCTGTGACACAGACACACTCTTGGTTTTAGACCTTTATTAATGACATTTCACACTTTTCCACTGGCTCACTCCTTTATTTGTTTTAACGGTGTATATGGCAGACATGTTCAAGACATATTATACCTTTAATTAATGGGTCAGAACCCTCTTTTTTCAGGCTCACTCACTTATTTTATACAACAGTGCCTGCAGAGATATTATTCCAGACATATGTTACCTTTCTTAATGGGTTACTACACTCTTTTTCTGCCTCTCTGACGTTTTTATCTGACAGTACATGCAGATGACTTATTCAGGCAATTTTATGGCTGTATTATTGGACTACAACACTTTCTTTCATGCTCTCTCCCATATTTTATATAACAATACATGCAGAATAATCACTGACCTGCCTGGTGGCACAGCCTTAGCAGCCTATCAGCATAGGCTTGCTGATTCGCAGCACGGTCACCTGCAGCTGTAAAGTAAATGAAGGGATATTGAGACATACCTATCCATTATACATACCCCATTATCAATTCTTACATACTGCATTCCATGGCCACTTACTCAGTTGTGGGGCATCCCGCATTCCACAGGCCTCCTGTATCCATTGGTTCAGGCAGTCCTGTTTTCGTCTCTTCAGGTCGGCATGGTGGTGACAGACCTGCCCACCAGTCTGAGGAACACCTGTGGCACTGGTGAGGTCACGAGCTAACCGGATCCAAGCCTCTGCCTTGTACTCCATCTCTTGGAACTGGCCCTGTAGGAGTCTTGACTCATGATGGTGGACAAGGAGCCAAACCATGTATTTTGACTCCTCGATGCCCCAACGTTATGCTCGGAAGCGTGTTCCCTCTCCGACACCAGACATTCTTACTGCAGATGTGAGCTACAATCAGTTATGCCATGTATTCCTGCCTGTGGGGCTTAAATATGCTGCATTTCCTGCACTTTTTTGTGATTGGCCATTTTGTAAAATTCTCGGCTGACTGCAGACCTGTTTAGTAATGGTTAAACTACCACTCGTATGTATATGAATGTTAACAGTGGCTGTTTCCCCTATGTTGTCATGGCTTAGTGGTTCTGTAGTTTGTTTGTGATGCACAGAGTCCTGGGTTAGAACCTTGACATTCATTTTATTTTCATACTGTCCAGACAGGCTAGGGGGTGTGGCTGCATTTAAGCAACTTTGCTCTATGTTGCTCCTCGGTGCCCTACGGTGCCCTGGTTGGCGCAGTACGCACATCCGCGCAAACACATTGCGCTGGGTAAAGCGCTGTTAAACTATGGGCAACTCTATTGCGCTGGGTAAAGCGCTATTGAACTATGGGCAACTCTATTGCGCTGGGTGAAGCGCTGCTTAACTGCAGACAATTTCATATTGGGATTGTTTAAAATATTTATTTTGTTCACTGATACATTGGCCATTTCATTGCTTTTAAGTTATGTTTAAACATATATGTCAGGTATTATTCCATAATTCCATATGCTGATTTAAAAAATAAATACAAAAGGGACTGGTGGGACTCAAACCATCAATGCCTCTTCTTTGCATGAATGCTCTACCATTATGCTATTGCTATTTGGTGTGGTTTCTTTAAACATTCTTTCTTATGCTCTTCCATGTCAGAATTGCTAACTGTAGCTAAGCAATGAGCACACCAGCGCACACATGCGCAAATACGGGCAGCTATTTTGGGAATTTAAAAAAATTAATGTTATGCGCTTTAGAACTATGATGGGGGTTTACAATATCAGACAGTGAGGTGTTGGGTGCAGGGACATTTGAGCAGACTTGCTCTTGTTTATTTGCTTTTATTTTAAACACTTGCAGGGGCGTGGACATTTAGACTGCTCGGCAGCAGACACGCCCCCTGCTTTCTTACATGGTCCGTGTAAGACTTACGGTTGAGTCAGCATGCCCTCATGCATATTCATGGCACACTGACATCATACCATTCAACTGCAGCCTCCAAGTAAGACTTATTAAGTCTTACACGGAGGATTCGTGAATCCGGGGGCAAGTGTTTACCAGTTAAAGAAATATATTTTGCTACATACTTTGACTTACAAGTTACTAAATGATAGTCACTGACCACCTTTAAAACACACAATCCTATTTAGTACCTCCAATATAGACTAGGAAGTCAAAATTTCTTACAGGTATAAATACCACCATATACAGTGGAAACAATAAAAAAAGCTTTCTTCAAAACTGCACCTATAGCATGGAATATTCATCATGACAAAATGCAAACAATTAGGGGAGCTGAGTAAATAATTATTTATACTGCATTTTATAAATACTTTCATAGTTATTGCTTTCCAAGACAAAGTGTGAGCAATTTCCAGAGCATACCTCTCAACCTCTCCGAGCAAGAAATCTGGGCAAAGCCACAAATAATGGGGAGAAAAAAGCCCAAACATAGGGACATTTTTTAAATATGCTCTTACAAATTTAGAAAGTTGACAGAATAACAGGTTTTAAATTAGCATTATTTTTTTCTGAAGGATATGAAGTCTGAAACTCAAATGTCTGCCATTATTTTCTGACTTCCGTCCTCAGTGATTTGCCAATCATTTGCCAGAAACCCACAATTTTATGAGAAACAGTCGAAAAATATGAAACAAAAATCTGGACATTCTGGAAAAATCTGGATAGCTGAGAGAAATGTTCCATAGACATGTCCACCACAGAAGGAGGACCTACAAGACTCACAGAGGAGGAATCATTTCTGGTGTCCCTGAATGGGAAAGGTGAGTAGACCATCATATCTGATGGTGGCTGTAATTTTGGAACAGGGTTGGGGATGGCTTCCTAAGTGTCTGTAGCGGATGTACCAGATTAGGATTATGTGGTACATTTCCATGTTGTTCAGTGAAATGCACAAGACGAGAGAGGTATTTAGCAAAACACCTCTGCATTTATCTTTCCATGTACTTTTGAGCTGCAATTGCTGCACTGCTCACAATGTATGTGCCCGTATGATATTCTCAGACTTCATCATGTATCTGTATGTGTGGCACATGTTGGGGAGTTGAGGCATAGGTTTCACTGCTGACAAAGACATGTTACAGTTATGCCTTCGCAGGTTATATCAGTGGAGGACTTGGCACAAGAGGATGGTACATGCCTGCATCCAGCAGGTTTCCTGTAACTGGAGATAATGACAACAGACAGATGGCACAGTATGATGACATAGTAGCACTGTCAGCAATGTTAACATTGGAAGGCTCACACTAGAGCCATAGCTGGCTCATCTTGAATCTAGTGCCATTCCCTGATCTGGCACTCATCAGCTCTAGAGTGAGGAAAAAAAAAAAGTAACGTCCTCCAGTCCCTTATCTGTTGCACCTCACCTAGCAAGTAAGCCAGATACATTTTCCTGATCTGCACCCCTGAATTCGAAGTTGAGAAGCTGAAAAAAGTCCTCTACTTCAGGATCAAGAAAAATCACTTTCTGCTTTTAAATAGCACAACAAGCTGTTTGCTACATTTGTTGCAAGCATCATGTTACAATTTATGCCACGCATGAAGTGCTAAAGCACTTCAATCAAACTGCCAAAACAGTATTGGAATGCCTTTCTGTTCAGCATTCAGAAATGCTGCTGCAGAAATGAATACTGGCACTGCACCACAATCTGCTCTGCGTATGCTGAGTGCACCTCCTAACACTTGTGCCTGGGTAAGCTGCCCCCTTCTTCCCAACCTAACTGTGCCTCTGGATCACACACATCTTCCATATGCTATTCGACAGTGGAAGGACAGAACAGACTTCCAACTCTGCTGTCTACCCTGCAGAAACCATATCTGCTATCCCACATCCTGCAATATCACATCAGTGAGCTGCTGAATGATGTGCAAGACTAATGCCTGCAATGTTTGTAGCACATTACCTGTCAGATGCTAAAAGGTCCCTAGGGCTGGGATGGTTAATGCTGCCCATACTTTTGTGTCCACGTGGATGGACAGTTCACACATCTTCCTTGATTTCATGTCTGGACCTCACATATCTATTAAATCCCACATGGCTCTCCTCATATTTTGCAACCTCTCAGTGCAAGAAATGAGAGACAAAGCCAAAATTAATGGAAGGACAAAGGCACAAAAATAGGAACAGATTTTAGAAAATTCTCTTACAAACTTAGAAAGTTGCTAAAATAAATATTTTGGATTAGCATGCATCTTCTGAATCATAAAGTCTAAAACACAAATTTCTATAAATCTTTAGTTACTACAACCAAAAGTAATTTACCAGAAAACCAGAATTTTATGAGGAACAGACCAACAATAAATCAAGCAAAAAATCTGGACATTTTGTCAAATTCTGGATAGTTGAGAGGCATGGCCCTCCTATGGGCATGGCAGCAGTCAACAGTCTTCTGCTCATGGAGGTGTTGGTATGTGAAGCAGCAGTAAACCCATCTGTACCACAGATGACAATGATAGGCATTATCATGGACATTGGCTCTGAAAGCAGCCATTAACCCCTGTTGTTCAGCCATAGCTGTTGTTACTGATAACAGTGTATCACAAATCAAGCTCCTCTACACTGAAGATTCATGGTGTTCAGAATGCAGGACCACTGCAATGCACAGCACCAGATCTATACATCTTAGATTTACTCTGCAATTTTTATATTTTCATTTGCATCCAGAATAAGACTTATTTGCATGTAGGCTCTTGCCTGCATAACATTACTTTTTAAAATGTGCATAAGATGTACAATGCATTACTTCTCTTATCATGCAAGTGTGCTATTTATGATGCTTTTAAAACTATTTTTCTTAATGCTACAGATTAAACATGTCTGAATACTACCATCATTTCAGTGTAATCCCACGCTTTTACTAATACTATGGTAGTAGCTTTAAACAGACACCTCCTTATTTACAAATTACTGTTGTTATCATTCTAGGAATACTCAGATTATGCATACAACAAAATGGTCAAAGTGGACACATTAAGAAAAAAAAGTAAGAATTACACAGTACAGCAATAAAATATCTTCCCAATCAGGAAAAAAAACATAAAAAAAATAAATTCCTTTGTTGTAGTCTGGCTAGTTTAAACTTTTTTGCAGATGGTGCAAGATTCCTTAGATCTGCAGTAAAGGCATAATTTTGTCTGATGTGCTTAGGCAGACAGGACTCTTTTGCAGCATGAAAACATATGGTTTTATTTTAAAAACATTTTATATAGCTGAATGAAAATATAGTCTTTATTTTCCAGCATACAGCAGCAATAATGCCATTTGAGTCAAGCTGATTTATGGGGATTGCCGAAGACAATACAAAACTTGCATTGCATCACTAGTAAATTAATTCCAAACACAGACTAAAAGTTCCTGAACAACAGCTCTAGGATGGTACTCTTTCTATTGCCTTATAATATGTGTTACATAACAAAGCTGTCTTCTGAAAATTGGGATGTGGGAAGAGAAAAATGGCATTAAAACTCAGTGACGTTTTCACATGGTATTAGGAGTACAACTGGTCAGAACAGATTTTTCTGGTGCTTTGTTCTTTGGTTCAGCTTAGCACAGACAGTAAAAATACTGTTGAAGAGGATATGAGGATCTGGTGAGTGCATATGTGGCCAGGGTAGTGTGACACCAGAGAATATATATATATATATATATATATATATATATATATATATATATATATATATACATATACATATATATATATATATATATATATATATATATATATATATATATATATATTTATATTTATATATATATATGGTTCTACCTGAGTTAGTCGACACGCCAGAACACCGACAAGCGAATCGCGAGCCCCAGAAGATCGACAATTCAGAAGACCGACGCGATGGATGAAAACACCGACGCCGAGGATGCCGACATGGGAAAAGGCTGTGTAAGTATGCGGTAGTGACGGACGTTAGGGTGCGAGTAAGGTAAGTGTGGATATTGACGGTCTGTGGGGATAGGGGTGGGTTAAGTGAGTTAGGGTCAGTGCGCGGGTTAGGTAAGTGTGTGGTAGTGATTGTGTTTGGGTTAGGGGCGGGTTAAGTGAGTTAGGTTAGGGAGCGGGTCAGGTAAGGGTGCGGTAGTGATTGTGTTTGGGTTAGGGGTGGGTTAAGTGAGTTAGGGTTAGGGAGCGGGTCAGGTAAGTGTCGTAGTGATAGTGTTTGGGTTAGGGCGGTTTAAGTGAGTTAGGGTTAGGGGGCGGGTTAGCTGAGTATGCGATAGTGAGGGACCTTAGGGTTAGGGTTTGGGTTAGGGTTGTAGATAGTTGTGTATGTGAGGTTTAGTGTGGGTTTGTAGGGATTTTGGTGTGCTTGTGTTGTGTGTGTGGTTTTTGGACAGGGAATGTGTTTTGTTTGTTGATTGTTGTGATTGTGGTGTGTGCAGTGTATGAGGTTTCGTGTTTGTGTACCTTCGGTTATTTCGTTGTCGGGCATGTGGGGTTTCGTGTTTTTGCACCTGTTGGTTATGTGGTTTCAGTGATTGCGTTGCCGGTCTTTTGGGGTATATATATATATATATATATATATATATATATATATATATATATATGGAGCCTTGAACACCCTGAAAGTACATGAATCCCAGATATGATAAACTAATGGTGGGTACTCAGAAAAACTTGCAATGCCATGGAACAGCACTAAATATCAAGGATGTCATAGCATGACAAGGCCTGATGCCGCTTGGCTATGCAGTGGGATCAGCATGCCATTGGTATTCTGGAAAAAAGGCTGATAATGCATTACAGCAGCCATGTTACTGGCAGCTGTACTACTAAATTCTAGCAAAGTGGCTATGTTACTTGGCCACTATAACAAGAACAGAAGGTAGCATGTCTGAAGCTGTGCACGTTCACAAAAACAACAAAGTGCCTCATAGCTGCAAGGCGGGCATTGTGAGCAGGCCACAGCCTTATAGCTGCAAGGTGGGCATTGTGAGCAGGACACAGCCTCATAGCTGCAATGTGAGCATTGTGAGCAGGCCACAGCCTTATAGCTGCAAGGTCGGCATTGTGAGCAGGCCACAGCCTCATATCTGCAAGGTGGGCATTGTGAGCAGGCCACAACCTCATAGCTGCAAGGTGAGCATTGTGAGCAGGCCACAGCCTTATAGCTGCAAGGTGGGCATTGTGAGCAGGCCACAGCCTCATAGCTGCAAGGTGAGCATTGTGAGCAGGCCACAGCCTTATAGCTGCAAGGTGGGCATCATGAGCAGGCCACAGTCTCATAGCTGCAATCAGAATGAAATATAGGTGGGGGAAGAAGGGTATATTTTTATATATTATATATATTTTTTATATTTTTGTTTAGGCTAGGAGTCCAACTTAATGTCTTTGAAGAAAGGTAGATGGAGATGGTAACAATGATCATGTCTTTGAAGAAAAGAGATAGAAAATAGAAGGCAGCAGAAGTAGAAAACAAATATAAAACACAGACAGAGATACACAAGGGTGGCATAGATACAAATGGGAGGGCAGTGGAGGTACTGAGATATACAAAGGGAGGACAGCTGGTGATACAGAGGGTTGTACTGCAAGTAGGGTATGTGGGAGTGACATATAAAGAAGGAAAACGCCATGTTGGGGGATAGGGTGGGGTACAGTTGACCTGTTAATATCCCAGAGGAAATCCCACCCAAACATCAGTCACATCCATGGCTGCCCTGATGTTCTGATGATCAGGCAGACCAAACACATGACTCTATTAGCTACATCAGGAACTGCTTCTTAATCCCTTCAGCAGGTTTCCTTTCATTCCTTTGCAGAGAGGTAGACCTGGCACCTGCTGATGACCCAGCATCAAGGGCATTAGCCAGAGCAAAGCTAGGTATCTACCTCCATTCCACATCCTGTACTGCAGCTAATCTTGTACAAGGAGGAGACAAGAACAGAAAGATAAAAATGCAACACATTTGTACGTCTATGATGAATAGCATTTAAATTGTACGTGACAGAATTAGACATTGTATACATACCCTGCTAGCTGGACAACCTGTCATACCTCCTTAACCAGGCCTTGCCACTAAAAAAAAAGAAAAGATAGATTATTCAGTACATTATGAGCATGGTAGCAGAAAGAAAGAAAAACAGCAAACTAGATCAAGGGGAAAAAACTTATTCACAGTGATTACTGTAAAATGCTGGCTCATACTCCTTAGCTTCTGCCTCCCATTAGTGCAACAGATTGAGGTGACTCCTCTGCAGGTCACTATAGTGATGCTTGCACTGCTCACTAGAACAGGTGATGCCAATGACATCATTCACTGCCTAGGTGTGATGTGGTAACCTTATATAAGATGCCATCATAATGGCTGAGCAGGTGCTCTTGATTGTTGCTGTGCAGCAGATACAAAAAGCTCTTACACTCATGGGTGCACTGGGCAGGAGCCCTGCTGAACCTGGCACATGAAGAGGCCATTCCACTAAATAGGTCTGAATGAGGAGGAAAATGGTAGCCCAGTGCACATGGTCACACATTAGGTTCACCACATTATGTGTATTATTCATCAGCAGCTGTGCATTACCATATATAGTACAGCTACTGGCTCCACAGTGTTTGTGCATGAGCATTGTGTGCACATGTCCTGTTAACCTGGGAAGAGCCAGAGAGGAGCATGGTTGTTTTGCCTATTTGTGATAGTGCAATGTATTATGGCTGTGACCCAGAAATGATCTTCCTGTTACCTCATTAACATAACAATCCTCATGTTACAAGGCCCATTGTAGTGCAATGACGGGTGATGTCACCATATTTCAGCAGACTACATTAAGAAGAGAAATTCAGGAATAGGAATTCAGTGAAGGCTTTGTGTAGTGAGACAGGCATAGTTACAGAAGAAAAACACCTGGTAATGTGCCTGAGCACAACACTGAGCATCTATTGGGCATGGCAGCAATAGGGACAGAGAGGAAACAGCACAGGAACATGACAGGTTACTGTCCAAATTAGAGGGAATCACCTTGACAGAGAACATTGCATAGGGAATGATATGTGAATGCCTGTGTGTGTGTGGTGGGGGGGGGCAATACGGTATGCTCACAGACTACAAGATGTCCTTCAGCGGAAAAAAATGGCTACTCTACATAGCACATGACCATGTGTGAAGTAGGCACGTGATGTATTTAGCACTAGTGACCACCAGCACATTGCTGCAAGAAATTGGGCAATGATAACATACCTATTGCTGCTGTCAGCATGGAGCACTGAGGAATGGTCACAGCACAATAGCAGACAGGTACAGGTCACCAAACAGAAGTAGGGGGATAATGTGGAGACAAAGAAATCCTGAAGAACACTAATGAACACACACACACTGATTGATATGTGTAACTCTTGGATGTATACATCTTGTCATGGGCCCAAGCAGATGACAATGGCTGTAAAAGTTCCCCACTCAACAGACAGAGGCGCTACCGCAGGATCTAGGGACACATCTGTGGACATCTTGAAAGAAAGCAAAACCAGCAAGGCTTTCCAGGACCACATATGGCAAAGAGTGGTAGAGGGCATCAGTACTGTAAGAAACCATGATAAGTCACTAGTATAGGTACATCACAGTGTGACCAAAATCATACCACATATGAAGATCAAGGTACAAGACATAGCCAGGAAGAGGGCTGCCAGTGAAGGTGAGCCACCAACACAGATGCAGTTCATCAAGATACATGATTTCCTTGTATCCTGTCTGGGACAGTTGAGTGAATCCTCATACATAGTAGTGTCATGGATGTGGGAGATGGGTTGGTGATGATTGCCCCTCATACCTCTAAATTATTCAGAATTTTACAGAATGTCCAGATTTTTACATATTTTTGGTCTGTTCCTCATAAATTGTGTTTTTTTGGCAGATCATTGAGGATTGAAGTCAATAAATAATGAAAGACAATTTTGTTTCAGACGTCATACCTTTCAGAAAATGTATACTAATGCAAAAACATTAACTTTCTAAATTTATAAGTGCAAGATTTAAAATTTGTGCCTGATTTTTTGGACCTTTGAGCCCACCATTATTTTTTGTTTTGTCTAGAATTCTTGTGCTAAGAGGTTGAGAGGTATGCTACCCCACTGTCTGGAGGTAGAGCATCAGGTTATACTAGTATTTGTATTTTGAAGTTGTACACTAACCCTCGTATGTGAAACAGTTATTCAGCAAAGCATCTATGAATATCAGTTCTCCAGGGACATTGGGGCTGCAACTGTGCAACCTGAACCAAAAGGTATGTATGTGTTCATATGCAATTCACATAAGTGGCATATACTCTTTTGTGTGATACTGACTTGAGGAAGGAGACATACATTCTAGCACTGCCACAGGTAGGTTATATTTATGCTTTTACACGTTCCAACTGAGGAGGGTTCAGCACAACAGGTCAACATGTCTGAATTCAGAAGGTCGCCTGTGGCTGACAATGACAGCAGTTTGCACATAGCACAATCAGATGACACAGTGGTACTGTTATCAATACTAGTATTAGATCAAATGCAGAAATTCCTCACATATGAGGTGGTTGTGGAAGAGCAGGCCAAACTTCTCGCATCATCTTTGTTTAACACTGGATGTCCTGTCCATATGAGCTCCATCTAGGGTACACTGGAGTCACCACTACAGATGGCATCTGTAGGCTGCACTGCCACCATTGTGCAAGCACTCATCATAAAGGAGAAGCATGTTGGTGACTATCACCATCATGATTCCAAGTCTTTCACTGAGTGGCTACCACAATTGACATCACTCAGTAGATGTGCAGGTCAGTGATCCAGGCAGAGACATTTGCTACACACACCATGGTATTGAAGGTGAGGATGCTTCATGACATGAGTGATAATGTATAACCACTGTAGGAACTGAAGGATTACCTGCAGAATATGTAGGTAGACATAGCATAAGGGACCTGAAGCAAGAAAACTTGCTGAGGTCATTGGTAGTCCACATGAAATCCATAGTGCATCAATAAGAATTCTGGCAAATGCCTGCCATAGTCATGTAAGGGTTCAGATGAAGGTTAGATGGTCACAGGCCAGTCTTACACAGATGTTATATACTCTTTGAAAGACTGCATCATTGCCAACCCTGGATATGACAGACCAATACAAAGGTAATGTGAAATGGGAACATGGGAAAATTCTCTCTTTCTTCAGCTGCCCATAACTATAGGAGACCCACAGGGTTCTATCTTAGGACCACTACTGCTCACAATCTTCACAAATGACCTCCATACCATCACACAGCATGCATCTATCATTCAGTATGCAAACGATACTACCTTAATCTGTGCTGCACAAATTATTTCCACCCTTCTGCAAAGAACTCAA